>NC_080431.1:79473318-79613318 GCF_028018845.1 Melospiza georgiana
CTCTTCCATGTGGGCAGCATACCTCAGCCTTTTCCTCATTGTCATAACTCTTCAATGGTCTCTTTTACCCTTAAGGAGGAGATCTCATGTTTTTCACCAAGGCTCACTGTTAGGCTGGGCTGACAGAAGGGAAGCTACCACAGCTCCAGGCTCCCTGGCCCAGCTGGCAGTGAGAATGAGAATGTTTCCCTAGTATTTATACCAATAAATACCAAGCATACATACATCTCTACAGAAGTGAACACATGGATCAACTTAGATGCACCCACAGAACAGCACCGCTAGCCTAATCCTTTATCCCTTTCTGGCTGGGGTTCACAGTGGGAAATCAGGGTTCTAGACCAGTTCCAGTTCCTAGTTACATCTTGGACCTCTGAGTCCCTTAGAGCTGCAGTCCAGTTGCCATTATGTCCACACACGCACCTCTCACACAGCTTCCTCTCCACAAAATGTCTGTGACTCCCCTGCTTCCTCTTGTTGCCACCTCTCACTGTTCTTGTCATTAGAGACACACACTTGGAGCCCAGGTCACCTCACTTACCTGCCAGGTAGTCTGGCTTCACGTTCACTAGTGATCACACACTTGCACACCCTTCCTCTCCCCAGCTGCCAGCACAGGGAACACATGGCCCCTCTGGCCTGTGGCCCTTCTCCAGTGTCTGCTGCTTAAGTTCACCTAGTCTGCTCTCTCCAGCTGCTGCTGCCTGTGGTCTGACTCCAGTTCCTAGCCCGTAGATGTCCAGACACAAAACACATGCACATAGAATAGACAGTTCCTCCCTCAGGTAAATACTTAGAAATGGAACTTAGTAAGACAGGGCTTAGTAAGACTGAGCTAAGCCAGAACAAAGCATAGGCAGACAAGCATACTCACTAGCATCGTGCTTACCTGTGAATGGCCCATTTTATAACTGTATTCCTCCACTTTTCTGCATCTATTCTTCCCTGAGTGCAGTAGTTCAGGGTCTTACTTGGGAAGATTGATCATATCTGCCTTTATCTTGGTACTTTTTTGTTTCCTCTTGTCTCATCTTTAATCTTAGAAGAAAACAGACTGAAAGAATTAGACATTTTGAACTGAAAAATGAAAGGTCTGTCAATTTAGCTACTCTTCAAAAGGCAGTAACATATTGAGCAATTCCCAAGAGACACACTAGAGGTCCTGAGTTACATCTTCCAGTTGCTTCCTTCCTTTGGAAAGTCTGCAATCATCTTTTGTTTCCTGAGACAGAAAAGCTCATCTGAATAAAATTTCTTCATCCTGGAATGAGTAATAAATTCTAACATAAGTGATTAAAGAAGAAGGTGTAGCCCAACTGCATTGAAATGTTTTTTTCCTTGTCTCAGAGTTCTTGCACAGAACAATCTTAGAATTACTTCCCACAGCCTCCACAATCTGTTTAATTTCCCATCAAGTCTCTGAAACAGTTTCTCCCTCCAGGATTTAGGGTCTGATTACTACTGGGAAAAAAGGCTTTTAACAGGTTTGGCATGACAGACAATAATCAAACTTAAAATAAAAATAAAATAAAAATCCTTACTGTCTTCGTGCAAAAGGCATGCATTTTGGGACATTGATCAAAGCAGCAGTGTCCTATGGAACTGTCTCAGTAGGCTCCATGGAAGTGTCTAAAAGTGTCCCATCCTAGCAGTAAGGTGAAAGGGCAAAATGTCAATAAAATAAAATGAAGAACAAGTAAAATCAAAATAAACCTTCCATAAAAAGAAGAAAAGCCTGTGAGGAGTAAAAGCTAAAAATATGCATCAAAGAATAATCAGTATTGAAACATAAAAGGATATGGAATTATATTAAATTTGTTCAAATTTATTGCTAACTGATCTATTGACTTTGAAAACAGCATAAAAATTCAAAGAAAAATTTAAAAGTTATGGAAGGTAATTAAAAAGGTCCATATCACCTGTAATTCCTTGACAAGTCACTGAAACTGTAATATCTTCAGCACAGGGTTCAACCTCATGGCAGCACAGGTATGGAATAATTTCTCCTGAGAAAACCCAAGAACTGGCCAAACTCCTATTTCTTAGATGCAAAGTGTTCCTGACACTAGAAATCATACAAAACTTTTATACATCATATAAAATGCATTTTTATTCCTGATCGGGAAGAAGCTATAACTACTCCGGCAATTTCTGTCAACTCCCTTAAAAAGATGGATTTAAAAAGTGACACAGGGAACATTCACTGCCAGATTTTTGAGATTTCCACTGCTCTGAATCCTGGAGGATTCAGGAACAAGGCCTCAGGCTCTAAGCACAATATTGCCAGGCTTATAGAAAGAACATGCCTTTTATATAAATGTCTAGAGGCCTAGGGAAGATATAAATCTCTCTAGAGCATCTGGAAAATATGGGAGAGGGGATAACAACAAAATATGAAGAAAAAGAGAAAACCGCAGAAGTATCTCAGAGTTTTTGAAGGTGCAATATCAGGATTACTGTAGGTGATTGGCAGTAATTATGTGTATTTTATTAAAAGTGCTAGGGAGAAAAGAAGCAGTTGCAATAATATCTTTGAATCATATATTCAGAAAAGAATGGAGAGTGGGATAAGTTATATATATAGAACTGTATATAACAGAATGGAATATATTACATATACAGAATAGGATATCCACTGACCCTACGTTCCTGTCTGGCCTCCAACACCCAGACCCTCTCAATCATGGAATGATAGCTCAGCATTCAGCCAGCAATATACTGGTCTGCGAGAAATTCCACATTTGTGTCAGCAGCTCAGAACACTGACTTGTGGAAGAGCAAAAGCAGACCTTGGAGCCACATGAAGATTTAGCTTTGCTTTTACTGGCTCACCAAAGAAAGCATCCCAGCTGGACAGTCCCTTCTCTCTTCCCTGCCCAAACCTGACAGACAAATCAGGGCAAGGGGAGGGGCATGGGTCTCTTAACTCTTGTCTAACAGTGAGCTGGAGCACACTGTCCTGGGAGAGCTGGAGGGCCATGCTGGCTGTTGTGCTTGCTCTTTTACCCGGTGAGACAACAGACCCATCTGCAGCTGGGCTCTCATCCAGGCCATGCAGGGCTACTGTAAGGTAGAGGACCCCTTTGATCATCATCTGTACTCCCTCTCCTCACTCTCTCTTGTTATCTCCTATTAATGCAGGTGTTGGGGTTACACTCTCCATTGCTCAGTGGCCTGAAAAAATCATTCTGAGACCGGGAGGCTCTTTGACCATCTCCTGCTCCCAGAGTTACAGTAACCTTGCCTATATGTTCTGGTACCAGCAGCCTCCAAGAAATGGTTTGAGGTTAATAGTCAGCAGTACTTCTTGGAGGTATCACTCTTATGAGGATGGTTACTCTGAGGCCAAGTTTGAAGTAACCAGACAGAATACTGATTACTCTCTGATGACAATCAAGAATGTGACAGCCCAGGATGCAGCCACGTATTTCTGTGCTGCGAGCGGTCACACGGTGTAGCAACAGGGTTGAACACCAAGATAAAATCCCCACCTTCTCTGAGTGAGAGATGGAGTCTTTGAAAAATGTGAGACAGTGAGGAGAGGGGAAGAGGAAGAGCAGAAAAAGACTTCATAGAGGTTGGAGCAATAGACCCACGGTATTTTGAGTGGGAGTGAGATAGAGCAGTGCAGCAGCCTCTGTCTTTGAAGGCAAAGACAGAAATACAAACCCATAGATCAGCATAGAGAACTGAGGCACGGCTGGTATGGTTAGATAAGGCAGCAGATATTTCTGCTGATTGGTACTCCAGAAGCACAGTCATGTCCCAGGGCACTAGTTCTCCACAGATACTCCCACAGCACCAGTAAAATAATACTGAGCTGCCAGAGAATTCAAAGTTCTATCCCATAGTCATGATCTACACAGAACTGAGGTGCCCGATGAGAAACTGATTGGTGTGTGAGAAGAGCTCAGCCCCTGATTGTGGACTTAGGAGGATGGGGCCAGTAACAGTGGAGGAAAACATACTCCGGGGACCAAGCATACCTGCCCATTGTGGAAGGAACAGTCCATTGGCATCTTTATGAGCAACAGTGTGCACTGCATCATTTTATTCACCTGCTCCACACACTACTTAATTGCAGGATCCCTTTCTTCCCTGCCACAGGAATGCATACAGTTCTGAGCTGGACCCAGGCATCCCTTCAGGGCAGAACTTCATAGGCAGAGAAAAGAAACCACAAAGAGCTGCTGTTACGTGCGAGAAACAGCTGAAGGCAGAAATTTCCTCCCATTGTGCCTCTGTCTCCATTGCTTGCAGAGCTGAACTTTTGATGAACTATTTGTTCTTCCACGATAGACCTGGAATGCTGAGGGTAGGGTATTATTAGGGTTCCCTCACCTGCCATTGCCTGTCCATGCTCCTGCTTTTATTGCACAACCTAGGACTTACCTTTTCTCCAAAGGAAGGCAAACAGCCCATAAAAGAGCAAAAGATATTTTTTTAAAAGTGTGGCTATACCCTGTGTATTTTGGATTCTGTTTTTATGCTGTGGCCCTGACAGTCTGCATACCTACCACTGAGCATGAACCAATTGATTGTTTCATGTGCTCATGTGGAGGGCACGGCATATGAAGCACTTGGCTATCACAGGTAGCAAATGTGCTGCTCCATGATGTGGACAAAGCTGGATATGGGTATGCTGAAGTGACACATGCTGTGTGATCACAGCAAGAAAAGGAATGGGAGGTGGTAAGAATAGCTGGTGAGAGCAAGGAGCAGGAATCAGCTGGGAGCAGGTCCTGTAAAAGATCCTCACGCTCCATATCTCCAGCATTGCTGGAAGACTCCTGCAGTGCCAAGATGGATCACTCAGTTTCATGGCAGCATCCAAGTCTCCTGAGAAACCACACTACATAAACCTACCTGTGCTCTGAAAGAAAGTAAAGTGTTGGGGGCTAGGGAAATCCAGACAAGTGACACCCTTGGAGCCAATATTCTCCTGACTTCAAGAACTGCTCAGCAGCAGATGTAACACACCACTCCTTAGTCTCAAGGAGTGCTCCTCTGCTCCTCAGAACACCCTCAGATCCATGATCTCCTCCCTGTTCATGTCAGGCTACAGACAAACAGCAGGGAAGCACTGGGAAAGTGTTGTTTCTCACATACCAGAGACATACTGAGTTCCTTGTTTCTCACATACCAGAGACATACTGAGTTCCTTTTTTCTTCAGCCTCTGATCTTTTTGAAGACATCATCTTTGTAAAACATGTTCACACTGATGCTGTCTGGAATTATTGAATTATTACTGCTGATCCAAATTCCCTGTGAAAGTTTCAGGAAAACTAGTTCATAGTGGAATTCTGAAGAAATATAAACACTTTGATGGAGGCTTTGGGGTGATTTTTTGTTTTGGTTTGGGTTTTTTGTTGGGTTTTTGGTTGTTTTTGTGGGATTTTTTTTGTTTGTTTGTTGGTTTTTTTTTTTTTTTTTAATTCTATTTTAGTAAGTTACTCATTCCTGAAAAGCATGTTACAGTCCTAGCTCAGACCTTTTTCATAAGCACTGCAAACCACATTTTCAGCTCTGGTAATACAACAGAGGAAGGATCCTTTTTACTTCTCACCTCCACAGCACTTTTAGTTTTGAGTGGCAAAGGCAATTTTTAGGCCTTGTGATAACAAACTTATCAGTCACCTTGAACATACAGCAATTTAATGAAATGGCTCTTGAGTGCTCATAGCTGTGCAATTTCCAAGTGGCAATAGCAAACCACAGAGCTCTCTAGGTTTATTGCCATTGTGAATTCTTTGATTACAGTTCCCTCTTCCAGCTCTAAGTGACATTTTTCTCCCATGCAGTACTTCTTTGGCCAGCCTGAATTGCATCTGCACAAAAAGCCACTATTCTAAGTTTCTTATGAAACAGCTACTCTCCTTGTCTAATTGCTTGTCCTCAGATTTTTTCAGATCATTAACCAGATTTCTCCTTGAAATGTCTTATCTTTTCAGTGCACAGATAGGCCCTTAAAAAGAAAAATGGAGAAAAAGAGAAAAAAGAGAGAAAGATAGAACCCCAGAAGTATCCCAATTGTGTGCAAGATGCAATATCAGGATTACTGAAGGTCATGGAAATTAAATGTATTTTATAAAAGTACTAGGGAGAAAAGAAGCAGTTGCAATAATAATTTTGAATCTTATATGTTCAGAAAATAATGGGGAATGGCATAGGTTCTATATATAAAGTTGTATAGAATAGTACAGAATATATTCTATATATAGAATAGGATATCTAGGATGTATCTGGCAGGCTAGAAACAAACAGAGTGTTCATGAGGTTTATGTTTAACTATGGTCATTGTTGTGAGAAAAAATGGCTGGTGGAGATGTCTTGATTTCTGTAAAAGTGAATTACAGATCCCAGGAAGATTACCCAGCAGGGAATGTGCATGCCTGTCCTGGAAAACGGAAGAAAACTAAGATATGATTAAACACAATTTTTGTGCCTTTGCTATCTTGATCAGTTATCCTGCTTCTGACTAACAAGATCCGAGTTGTGAAATACTGTGCTCCAGATATTAAGAACAACTCTTCAGAATGAAACAGAACAGGTGTACTTCTGCTGGAAATCCTTCTGCAAAGATGGTCCAAGTTATAGCCACTGATATAAATGGCTCCAAAAATTATTTACGAATCCACTGATCCTTGGTTTCTGTCTGGCCTCCAACACCCAGACCCTCTCAATCATGGAATGACAGCTCAGCATTCAGCCAGCAATATACTGGTCTGTGAGAAATTCCACATTTGTGTCAGCAGCTCAGAACACTGACTTGTGGAAGAGCAAAAGCAGACCTTGGAGCCACATGAAGATTTAGCTTTGCTTTTACTGGCTCACCAAAGAAAGCATCCCAGCTGGACAGTCCCTTCTCTCTTCCCTGCCCAAACCTGACAGACAAATCAGGGCAAGGGGAGGGGCATGGGTCTCTTAACTCTTGTCTAACAGTGAGCAGGAGCACACTGTCCTGGGAGAGCTGGAGGGCCATGCTGGCTGTTGTGCTTGCTCTTTTACCTGGTGAGAGACAACAGATCCATCTGCAGCTGGGCTCTCATCCAGGCCATGCAGGGCTACTGTAAGGTAGAGGACCCCTTTGATCATCATCTGTACTCCCTCTCCTCACTCTCTCTTGTTATCTCCTATTAATGCAGGTGTTGGGATTGGAGCCTACATTGCTCAGTGGCCTGAAAATATCATTCTGAGACCGGGAGGCTCTTTGACCATCTCCTGCTATCAGAGTTACAGTAACCTTGCCTATATGTTCTGGTACCAGCAGCCTCCAAGAAATGGTTTGAAGTTAATAGTCAGCAGCAGTACATGGAGTCATAACTCTTATGAGGATGGTTACTCTGAGGCCAAGTTTGAAGTAACCAGAGAGAATACTGATTACTCTCTGATGACAATCAAGAATGTGACAGCCCAGGATGCAGCCACGTATTTCTGTGCTGCGAATGATCGCACGGTGTAGCGACAGGGTTGAACACCAAGATAAAATCCCCACCTTCTCTGAGTGAGAGATGAAGTCTTTGAAAAATGTGAGACAGTGAGGAGAGGGGAAGAGGAAGAGCAGAAAGAAGACTTCATAGAAGTTGGGGTAATAGACCCAGGATATTTTGAATTGGAGAGCAACAGAGCAGTGCAGCAGCCTCTGTCTTCAAAGCTGAATTATTAATCAGATCCCTCCTTCCACCATCATATCTTTTCAGTGCACAGATATGGCCTGAAGAAGAGCTGTTTGCTAACTTTATCGGGTTCTGGTCGAAAGCATTGGATATTTGTGAAAAGCATCCTAGTTGTTTCTAAAACAAGTCTGTAAAGCTCAGGGAGTCTCTGTAGAGTGGCCTGCTTCTTTGCAGCTGCTTGTTCTGTAAAATCCACAGAATGGAGGACAGGTATGAATGATGCAGTCTCTAGATTCCTGTAAAATTCTCCAGCAAAATAATATAATTGTTAGAAAATATATCCCTATATGTTTATTCCTTACACATTGTTGTTTTTCCTTGTCTGAAATCTTAGGCAGCACAGCCTCCAAAGCTCAAAAATCCTCCTATGAAAGACTTGGAAATAAAATTCAAGGATCTCCCTCCCCTTTGTTTTGTCACTCACATTAATTTCAATTCATGGCCTTCAAGTACTTTCCTTTTGACAGGTTACAAAGAAACGTTAAGGTGCAACAAGACTGGTCTCTGCTGGCACGTCTTGGAAATTGCCTTTTGAACATGACCTGAGGAGCTGCTAGCACCACATATTCCTTCAAAACTAATAGAGAGGTGACTTCCTTCTTTTTAAATGAAAGACACCTCATGGAAGAGAGGCTGTAAGTGACAGTAAGTACACTAATGGAGCTCTAGACTGGAGATGCAGTCAGAATAGTCTTAAATGAATTTTAGTCCAATGGATTAAGTCCCTGAATAAATAGTGTTAAGGTCACAGATATACTAAGACCAAGGCAGGAAAATAATATTCCACTATTGGTTGTATTATTTAGGCAGTGACAGCCAAAAAAAAAAATCCTAAATGTATTTTTTGGAAGAATTCAATATATACAAACAAAAGTTCTGTATAAACAGACCTAATTGGTGATTAAGTACTCTGTTCACTGTTGTAGAAGAGAGAACAACCCAGAAGCATGCCGAGATGACCAGCCCGATACCTCACGTTCTGTAGTCCTCTCTCTTGGTCCTACATGTTACATCTTAGTCTATGTTTTTCATTCCCATCTCTAGAACACTAACACCTCCTCCTAGCTAAACAGGCTGTATCAGAAATTGTGGCTTCTTCTCTGATATCTGAAAATAATAGAAAAAATATTTTGTGATTTTCCTGGTAGAATGACTTTGTTTTGAGGGATTTTCTCCTGTGCTTTACAGTCTCTTTTTCATATCCAGACAGACTCAAAGGAAGCCATTAAAGAGCAATATGAAAAACAGGTTTACTACAGATACTTGGTCAGGTTGTGTTGAAACTTTGTGAGACAAGACTGTGTCACTTACGTATAAGGGAGGGAGATAAATATTACCTCTCCCCATCAGTTCCCATCCCTTCAGACAGTCTGCAAAATGAAAGCTTGCTTTTACTCCTGGATGAAGCCTTTTCATAGGCAGAGGCACAAGCCCTGGGAGGATGCTTTCAAGCAACACCAAGCTACAGAGACAAACACCAGCCCAGAGTAAGCAAATGACTCTCATAGCAAACCAAAAATTGCAAACTGTGAGCTGGAGGTTTGCTTGTCATCCTGGGGACAGAAGAGAGATCATGTAGAAAGGAAAGCAGCATAAACATGGCCAAAGGAAAGCAGCATAAACATGGCCATGATCATTACCAAGTGAAAAATTACTGCATTTAAAGCCAACCAATAAAAGAATAAAAAAGTGTTTCCATTTTATGTATAAGAAAAAAATCTTGAGATTATAAATTGAGCAATAATGGATACGCTGAGAGGTGATTGGACTATCACATAGAAACAGCAATGGCAAAGGAAGGATGTGGTCTGTGGTTGTGTCATGGTTTAGCCCCAGCCAGCATCAAGCCCCACAGCTGCTTGCTCACTCCCCACCAGCAGGACTGGAGAGAGAATTGGAAAAGCACAAGTGAAACACTCATGGCTTGAGATAAAGACAGTTTAAGAGGTAAAGCAAAAACTGTGCACACGAGCAAATGACAACAAGGAATTCATTCTCCTTTTGCCATGGACGAGCAGGTGTTCAGCCATTCCCAGGAAGGCAGCACCCTCTCACACATAACGGTGCTTGGGAAGACAAACACCATCTCTCCAAACACCTTTCTCTTCCTTCTTCTTCCCCCTACTTGCCTCTTTCACATACTGAATGTGACACCATGGGATATGGAATATTCCTTGGATCATTTGGGATCAGCTCTCCCTGCCGTCCCTCCTCCCAGGTTCCCATGCACCACCAGCCTTCTTGCCAGCATGGGGGTATGAGAAGCAGAAAAGTCCTTGAATGTCATGTAAGCACTGCTCAGCAATAACAAAAACATTTCTCTCTTGCCAACAGTATTTGCAGAACAAGCCCAAAGCACAACCTCACTGTAGCTACTGTGAGGGAAATTAACTGTACAGCCGTCCACACCAGCATAAGTAATCATGGCAATCATTCCTAGTTAACAAAAACAGGGGGTGGAGTCATGGGTGGGATTGTTTTTGTAGGAGACTATATCATTGTGGGGACAGGGGGATCCACGATGATACATTCCCCAGGAAGCCTTTACAAAAACCCAAGGGTGCATGAGCCTTGTGGCAGAGCATGTGAAGGCAGCTGCACAGAATCCTGCAGCAGAGCAGGCATGTTCTGCCTTGGTTTCTCTTAACAGACCTTCTGTGCTGGGACTTACTTTCATCATCTGAGAACTGAGCCTGCCCTCCGTGGCAAGCCAGCTAGGAAATTCTGAGACATCGAAATTTATTTTCACCAAACCAAACTGTTACTGCAGATGCACCTGAAGCCTATCAACCATGCAATTGGAATTATTATTTTTTTCCAGATTAACCAATGTTTGCAATGGATGACAAAATGGTTCATTCTTAAAGTGATGCAAGTATTACGGAAAGAATTCTGACATATAGCAGGTATCTCCCAGAGGCACTACATGAAATGTGTTGAGCTTTTCTCTCTGAAATAATCCTCCAATATCTGCTGACTGCCTCATGCCTGTGAGAACAAAGTTTGCCTGTAATCCCCATCCCCACTGTCTCACTGCAGTTCTTCCTAATGGCTATGAAGGTTTTGTGTGGGACCAGTCAACAGATTCTTCTGGGCCCTCCTTGTGTGGATTATTTTAACCTATCAGAAAACTGAAGGGGATCCTGAAAGACTATCCAAGACAGCTGGCCTGCCATGGAAGGGGAAACAAAGGGATTTGTTTTAGTTCCTTGCCAAAGGTGAACCACGTGCATTTGACTATGAAAACCACAAAGCACATATAATTTGATTATTAACTTCACAAGTTACAGAAAAGAAGGCGTCACAATGCTTGGAATATAAGACTGACAGTGAGGAAGTTCTAGGTCTAGAAATGTTCTGTTCCTAGATAGTGACAACCTTTGGGTGTATCTGCTTGTTTTTGAGATATGCCAAATGAGAATGGCAGATAAAATCAGTGATGTAACATGTAGATTGGAGAAAGGTTGCAAAAGCAACTTGGGGTGAAATGTAGACAAGGTATCAAACAAATCTGGGAAATGCTTTTATGAATTCTACACACTATACAACTGATTCCAAGCTGGTTTTCTGCCATATCCCAGGGACTGATGCTTGGAATTTCAAATGCCAAAAATTATCTCTTGGGCTTCGCTTATAGTAAGGCAGCTGCAGTGCATCTCTTCTCTTAGCTTATGATACATCACTTTGTCACTGTGTACACCTCTGGGTTGTCTTTCGGCAGTGGCACAAAACTTACAGTAATAGGTAAGGAATTTTTGTTTCCTCTTTTAATTCACTTCCAATGCCATGTCTTCTCTTTAGAAAATTTCATTACTATGCTCCCTATCATTATTAAACTGGTGTGTGTTAGTAACCCTGTCTACTTGAGAGAATAGAATAAGTTGGGTCCTCTATGTAGGGACACTCCTTTTCATTTTGGAGAACGGAATGAATGTGTTTTCGGTAAAGAAAAAGTTAAAAGCTGTCCCTAGAAAGAATGAGGATAAGGAATGGGACAAATAAGGTGTGCATGACATTACAAAAAGTTGTCCTAATGAATCAAAATGTACAAAAAATTCCCCAAAAGTATGGCTACTCTCTATAATGCTGGTTCTGCTGGGGCTAGAGATGATTAAGGACAAGTGAGTGAAAAGCTGTCTATCTCTCTGGAAAGAACTGAGTTACAGTTACACTTTGAAGGGGTCTAGGGAACTAAATCAAGCTGATACAAGCTTAAATTACCTTGGATCTTCCAAAGGTAAATTAAAGAATGTGTTGTCTCAGATAACCAGGAAAAACACATGTGCTAGCATTTTTGGTTGATAAAAAAAAGGCAAAAATAAATGCTTAACTTTATAATAAGCAATCCTAAAATCTCACTGCAGATTTTAAGTCCTTGTTGTTATGGAAAGTAGCTCTCCACTGCACAGCTAGTTTCTTTCCACTGTACAGGCTTGCCAGGATGGTGATAAAAACATCATTAAGGACAAATGTCTTACTATTTCAGAATACATGATAAACAGCCACTGAAAACCATAGAAGAATATATGATTCATTTCAAGGGGAAGGAGCTCTCAGATAATGTTTCTTTCTGAGCCACATTTATGGATTTGGATTGTCCAAATCTGGGGAAAAGATGGCTGATGCTCAGATGCTGAGAAATTATGGAAGAATAGATTCCTCAGATATTTGTGCCACGTTGTGCCACTAGAGAATAAATTGATAACAAACAGTGAAATTCACCCTCCATAGGAAAAAATGATCAGCACATTTTTTGAAATTCAAAGTTTATCTGAGATGCCTGAGCTGGTAAAAATGAATATGCTGACCCCTCATTGACCATAGCATTTATGCAGCAAATGTGAATAATCATCACCAGGGGAGGACAAAGAATAAAAGCAGAGACTTCCTTTCAAGGAAAGCCTTCCAGAGAAAGGGAAAGGGAAATGGAAAGGGAAAGGGGGCATGTTTAGGAACTTCTATGAATGGCAGAGTGGACCAAGACACTGTGCTATATATTAGAAATTTTTTTTTATGTTATAAAAAGGCATTTATCTTATAAATGAACAATACCCAAAACGTTGAACACATTTTAAAGGAAATGTGGTTATTTAGCTGAGAAAAAGAAATTACTTAGTCTGCATATGGGAAATATTTTCTAATATTCTAATATGACCCCTAGATAAATAGATAAATGTTCTCTAAAGACATGGTGGAACCTCCAACAAATGATTCACCTACGCCTAAAGCAAAAGGGCTCTGGACAGGGTGTATCTGATGTTGACCTCAGCTGTTTAGACACACAGATTTTGGTGGTGTTTCCTTACAGACCTGTTTTATTTAGAAGACCTGAGCACTTTGTGTTTCTTCTTTTGCTGGTACCACATGAGGGGAGGGTTAGTCCACAGGCTTGGTTCAGAGGTCTGGGAGTAGAGGAGAGGTTTTTCTGCAGCTGCAAAATGGTGTGAATAATGAGCAATTGTTCTTTGGCAGTGGGACAAAACTTACGGTCATAGGTAAGTAAGAAGGCAGATCTCTTTGATCTATGTGATACTGGTTAGGGGACAAGAACATTCTTAATTAAAAGTTTATTATTGATAATTTTTCATGCAGCCATGAGAACAGGAGTAATGCTTTATAGCTTCCTTATTAAAATGAGAAGTGCTACAATGAAACTGTAGAATTTGAAAGCAAAGATTTTGAGATCTCTGTGTCTGCAGCGTTTATCTTTCATATCGGGAAAATTCATGAAGGGAGAAGGGGATAAACAATTTTGTTTCCTCTTAATCTCCCAGGAAATATTATAGAGGTTGGAAATGAAAACGACCAGTATAGAAGACTAAACTGATCAGACTGATCAGACTAGACTGACTGACAGGGCTGCTGATCAGACACTTCTTCCAGTTTTGACTTTTAGCAGACTCCTTTTTCCATTTCTAACCTGCTCATTCTCTTACTCTTCCTGGTAGTATTATTATTCTTTCTGTCTCCCTTTTTACCTGTCTTTTTTTTTTAATGGGGCAATGTTATTTTGCAGGTTTTATACTTTTCTTTTGTGCCCTCCTATCTGTTTCCATCTCTTCACTTATTAGCCTTTAGGGCTATGACCTGAAGAATTTGTCAGAGAGATTTCTTGGAAAGGAAAAAAAATCATAACACCAAGTGTTGGCAGGGAGAAGTAGGAGCGATCAAGCTCTCTTCATACCCACGAAATGGAAAGCAGAGCAGTGCTAAACCCTCTAGGGAGTTACCTCTATTTAATATCCAGGTCATCTAAAGTCTGTAAAAGCTCATACAGAAGCAGCCCGGGGATCTTTGCAGAGCAAGCTCTGCTGGTCACAATTAAGGCATCATTTGAATGCAAACACCAGGGCTTAGGGGACAAGATCTCTGCAAGATATTAATTTCTGCTCATTCTGCTCCCTCTCTCCCTCTGCAAAGGACAGAGTGCTCAGGAAGAATGTCCACAATTCATTGTGCCTTCATACAAAAAAACCAACCCAGAGTAATAATTTTCTCTTTGGCTCCATTGTTTTGCCTACATCCTTTTTCCTGCAGCACTCACAGACCTCATGGGTTTCTCATGCAGGATGGGTCAAAAAGGCATTTTGATTTAGTATATGGAAACCCCTCCTGTCTTTTAGGGTCACTGCATGGCTTCTGAGTAACTTCTCATGTCTGCCTTGAACATCCTTCTGACTGAACTCTGTTCTCAGTTATCATACAAGTAGGTATTAAACACTTTAGGACAGGGAAACACATTTGATTTGCAAGTCTATGGAATCTTGCAATATTCTCGTAAGGTGTGTAGCCTAGGATCAGAGCTTCTCATACCTACAATAATTTAAAAAATAAATTACATAAAATTAATGTTTAATGTTTTAAAAATGGATTGGTTAAGACTCAAGGCAAGACCCATCCCTGGCAGAGTCATGTTACCTGCCTCAATTGTTTTTCACTTCAGACAGTGAGAAGGATCAACTCCTTCCTTGATTCCTTCCTTCCTTCCAGCCTTCCTTCCTTCCAGGGGCCAAGTAGGGTATCCCATGCCAGTACAATTCTGAACACTGCAACGACCATCATGTCTTAACTCCCTCTCCAGGAATGCAACCCAGTTTGCTGAAGATGTTTGTGCCCTAAAACAGACTTTCTTAACTTCTAAGACAATACTACAAATACAGGCCTTACATACAGCAAAAGTGGGGACTTTTCTGCCCATCTGTTTGCTCAGTTTCTTTGCATATTTGTATGCTTCTGGCAAGAGGCCATACAAGAATTTCATGTGCTTGTGCATTTCTGTGGTCAGACTCTTGAAAACTGTGTGTGATGAGTGAAAAGAAATCCTTCCACTGTCCTGGTGTGTCATATCCAGTAGACATGAATTAATTGTCCAATAGACAGCAGTTAAAAGGCCAGGTATTTCAGGAGTAACACGGCACAAACTCAGGACCATTTCCAGGGGGTTCTGATTGAACAGAGGGATGGAGGCTCTGGACCATGTTGCTTTGTGTTTCAGGCAAGAATGCGGAAATCATACCTCCAGCCGTGGCCATCTTTTCCCCATCAAAGCAGGAGATCCAGCAGAAGAGCAAGGCCACGCTGGTGTGCCTGGCCTCTGGTTTCTACCCTGACCACCTGACTCTGGTCTGGAGGGTGAATGGTGTGAAAAGGACCGAAGGGGTGGGGACAGACGAGTACTCCACACAGAATGGGAGCACCTACTCGCTGACCAGCCGACTGAGAATGCCAGCCTGGGAGTGGTTCAACCCTCTGAATCGCTTTGAGTGTGTTGCCAATTTTTTTCAGAATGGAACAACAGCCTCAAAAAACAAATTTATCCATGGTGATGCTGGTGAGTAAAGAAACATCTCTTACCATGCTGTATCAGATAGAAATCACAAATCAAAAGAGCAAGTGTTATGATATGAGCCACATCTATAGGTAGCTTCCATACAAGGTGTTCTTCTGGCACAATTACAGACCTAAAGATCTGGGTATTAGCATATGTCTCTTCCCATTCCTGGGCCTTTGTCCCTGGGTTACCATTCTACATCTAGAGTTTCTTCAGGCTTTCCACTGAGAAATCTCTGTAGTAGAATAAATTGCACCCTATCATAAAACACCTACTTTTAGTAGGAAGAAGGAGGCAGTGTTTGATAAACTGAAACTTCTAAAATCTGTATTCTGTTTGCTCTGAAGAGAAACGTGACTTTCAGCTCCTTTTTGTCTTTCAGGTTGTGCACTCACTGAAGGTACGTGTGGCTTCTCACGTAAAGGGAATTTTGCCTCTTCTCTCAGGCTGTTATCAGTATGTATTTTAATGCCAGTTTTACTGACATTATGTACAACGTGTGGGAGATATCTGCTGTATGAATAGCTTCTACTTTCTCCTGTAAGTGATTTACATGTGATATTAAAAAAAACAAAAACAAAAGAAAAGGAACAAGAGTTTTTTGGAGGGCTGTTTATACATATTGTATGTAACTCAGCTTTGGGGTTTCGCTCTCCCCTATGATTCCATTTTGAAAATTGATGGAGTCATGGTGCCTTCCTGTAGATTGTCATTTACTCTTCATATTCTCCTCCACTCCTAGAAACTGACTTCCGTTAGGAATATTTTGCTTAGCCAGGAAAGAAATGATCCATACTTACCCAAGTGATTCTGACATCAAGATTCAGGATGTAATATTCTGACTATTTCTCAGTATCAAACTCAGAACAATTCCCATGATGAGTCACATTCTGCTCCTCATGTCTGTCATGTATGGAGGATATCCATACTACAAATTACATTTCTTTACACTTTATGTACAAATTTGCACACTCCTGTTTTTCAAGAACTTCCTGAATGCTTCAGGAATCTTAAGGATGAACCAAGACTGATCTTGTATCTCAATTCTATGGTAGCCCCTTAAGAGTGAAAAATCTTCAAGAATAAAACCTGTAGAAGGCATGTTATTCTGGGCTTTGTGAAACTTTCCTGATACATCAGCAGCACTCATAATGACACTGACAATAATGAGACAAAATAAAACATTGGTATCTTTTGATTCAGCCTCCTTTGCGTTCCAGACTGGGATGTCAGATGAGCAGCCCAGTTCATCAGTAGGTATGGAACTCAGTACTTTCCCAGAATAAAGCCAATCTCTGTCTTTCGTAGACTTGCTTTCTCTTTTGGCTCTTTGACTCACTGTGTTCTGTCCCTTCCCAGGTTCTCTGTTGCCAAAAGAGCCACTCATTTGCCTCTAGTTCCTTTCTGTTGCTTAGCTAAAGATTTCAAGGGTTCTCATTTGATGAAAGCTCCATTACAGCCAGCATCTTGTAATGATGAAAAGGGAATACACAAATAGAAATGGTGTTTGACTTGCAGAGTCGTACTTGCGGTATGGAAATTCCCTGAAGCTCACTTACCTCATCCTCTGTGGCAAAGCCTTGGTCTATGCAGTTTTGGTGAGTGGTCTGGTGTGGACGGCCAAGGTAAGTCAGAGTGGCCCAGGAAGGCTGGGCTTTTACTCACTAGCCAAGGATCAGTGGATGCAGACTAAACCTGTTCTCGGAGGTGTGGCTGTTCTGCAGGTGCTTTGCCAGGCTTTGTGCAGTTCAGCCTGAAAAATCACAAATGATGGGATTTCTCTTTCTGTTTTTCCAGAACTCAAATAAAATCAATGCTGTCTAGCAGAGGAATTCCTTCTCACAATCCTCTTTAAATTCATGAAAAAGATGAGAATTAAGGACAAGTTGCCCAGAAAGTAAATGAGGGAAAGATCAGATATATCATGCAGTTGTGTAACCATTGTACAGCTTACAGCTCCAGAGAAAATAGCAGGCAGTTTTTTGAAGTGATGCAGGGCATAAAATGTGGTCAAATATTTACAAATATTTATAATGAATAGTGGGATCAGTCTGAAGAAATGGGATAAATTAAACAATCTACCAGGAAATGTTTTTTATTAGTAAGTTTTTGCTACGGCAGAAACACCCATGCAGTGAGAGCAGCAGAAGTCTCTGCACTTGACCCTTTAAAAGCAGAAGAGGGAGATGTATTTGAAACGTGACCTGGTAGAGTTGAGGGCAAGGATGCCAATCATCTCAGTTATCCTTCTTTTGGTCTTTTTTCAAGGATATACTGGAGGGGGTAGATTTGTCCATTTCTGGATCATAATCCTAGAATCACAGAATGGTTTGTGCTAGAAAGAACATTTAGAGATTATCTACTTCCCTCCCCACTCTGAAATGGGCAAGGATATCCTTCATTGGACCAGGTTGCTCAAAGCCCCATGCAACCAGGCCTCAAACACTTCCAGGGGTGGGACATCCACAGCTTCTCTGGGAAACCTGTTCCACTGTCTCAGCACCCTCAGCAGAACAAATGTTTTCCTTTAATCTGAAGCTACCCTGTAGCAGTTTAAGTCCAGGGCTCTTCATCCCATCACTGCAGGCCTTGGCAAAACATCTCTGTTTTTCATAAAAGCCCCCCACTGCTGTATCTGGGAAGGCCCCGGGCCGGCCTGTCCAGAGGCTTTTCTGCTCCAGTCTCAAGAGGGGTTGTTCTCTCAGCCTGTCTCCATACCCTGAGCCCCTGTGACTGGCTTTTGTGGGCCTCCTTGGGACCTGCTCTGTCATGGCCATGAGTTTCCTGTGCTGGGGCCTCCAGAGCTGGACACAGAACTGCAGGTGGGATTGGTGGGGGCTCAAATGGGCCCGCTCTCTGAGTCTGCCCAGGTCCCTGTGGTTGGCATCCCTTCCCTCAAACACACCAAGGGCCACACAGCTCCGTGTCAGCTATGAACTTGCTGAGGGTGCCCTTGCTCCCTGTGTCAATGAGACATTGATGAAAGTGGAAAAAAGGCTTTTGGCCCCAGTACAGACCTTTGAGGGAAACGGTTTGTGACTGACTGCCACTTGAACACTCAGCCATGGATGGTAACTCTTTGGGCAAGGTCATGCAGCCAATTTCTCTATTTGTTTCCGTTGGTTGGTGTATGTTGTTGTCTTCTCTGCTGTTTTACAGTTCTTCTAATTTTATCCCATTTTGTTTTCAATTAGACCGGTGTCAAGTTATCTAGAGAATAAATGAAGAGCCCTTGTCATCACATCAGCAGGAACATGACAACTTTGCTACCTTTCCATAGCAAAATATCTAAGCTTCTACAAACTTCTGAATATAATTTTTTTTGTAATTGTCTGTTGCCATCCTGTTCTTCACTATTTTGTAATCACTGCTGAGCTTTCCCTGTGCTTCCATATCATAATGTATCATATTTTCTTGTAACATATCTTTAAAAGTAGCACCTTCTTAATGCTCAGAGGCTGGGAACTCATCTCCTTGAGTTAGGAATAAAGGTTTTGCTTCTTTTCCCTTGAAAAGCCTGAGTCGTTGCTTTTAAATTTGGTCTTCTGTAGTAATAGTGTCCTACCACACAACTTTCAATGATGAATAGTGCCATAAGCAACTCTCATTAAAGGTCATTCACTGATAATCCCTGTAGAAATAACTTATCTGTTAGGGGAACAGCAGAGACTCATCCACTACTCACACTGTGTACCAACAAGTGGAGCAGGGCTGTGGGCTTTGGAGTCTTGCCCTCGCCAGGGGCTGCTTTGGAGCCAGAAGAGCTGCATAATTCAAAGGTGGTAGAGAAGAAAACAGCACTCCAGCCAGATGAGAAGTGACATTCTCTTGGGAGAGGCATGGGAGCTGCTTTTTCTCTCTCTTAGTTCTTTTGTGAGATTAGCTTGGTGAAGACACCAGACTCACTGTGGCAGTGAAGAAAAATTTGGTGAAGAGATGAAAATTCACCTGACACTTAATGTGTTTGTTTCAAAAGGATCTGATGACAGACTTGAGAGGAATCTGTCATAACTCTTTTCATGTCATTAAAGAAAAAAGCTGCATCTTAGTGCCCCAGGGCAGATGGGTATAATGCTGTAAAATGCAGTTGTTTTTCCTGCTCTGTGTTTGACACTCCTCCAATCTCCTCAAAACACTTCAGAAGAGGAGAAAATATGCTACTGAACCAAGGGATTTATTTGGTGTTCTGTTTATATGGAGAACAGAAATAACCTAAGTAGTCTCATGGCTGCTTGAAACAAAACAGAGAGCTGTTTCCTGAAAAAAACTTTACACAAAAATGCTTCATGGGTTCTTACATTCACAAGATGTGAACTACCTGGTCTAGGGAAAGGTGTCCCCTTTGGAGAA
This sequence comes from Melospiza georgiana, assembly GCF_028018845.1. Lineage (NCBI taxonomy): Eukaryota > Metazoa > Chordata > Aves > Passeriformes > Passerellidae > Melospiza > Melospiza georgiana. The sequence goes on from NC_080431.1 coordinate 79,493,177, forward strand.
GAAAGGAAAGGAACAGTTCTCAGCAAGTGGGAATCACGAGAAGGTTGTACAAAGGGGCACATTTCAGGGGATACAACAAAGATAAGCAAACAGAGACATCTTTTGATTCTGATGATGGGTTCTTTTCCCAAGAAACCCCATTGTTCATGCCCTATGAAGTTAGATTAGATTGGAACACAGCAGAATGGAGTATCAAAAAATAATTCCATCTCAGCCAGAAACACATTAGGATGAATATAATTTATTAGGACATTTGGTGAAAATGGCTGCATTTATCAGGGTTGTCAGAAGAATCCCCAGATTAATCTTGTCCTCACACACACAGACTTTCAGAATGGTCATGGTAGAACTTGCTCAAAGTGAACACAGGACAAACTTGGGCATAGGCATTTTTGGAGCACACGAGCTATGGTGTGAAGCAGGGACATAACTAAGAGGTTCTATGTAAGAAAAGAATTTGTCAAATGACAGAGACTTCCCTTTAGACTCTGGAATAAGAAGAATGTTCCCACGCTGAATTCATATCTGTCATTCTCTGGAAATGGAGACCAAGGTCAGCAATCCAATCCTGTTCTTTTCCAAGCTTGCTACAAGCCATGAAATTCTCATTCCCACACACTTCTGCTATTATACAGGTGATTGTGCAGAGAGAGCACTTTAAAAGAGAGACACATACATATCTGGGCTCATATAATGTCTCCTTTTTCTTTTCTTTCTATTGAATTGAAGTATGTTTAAAGGAAAGCTTTTGTCCATCAAGCTCTTTTCCAAGATTGTTTTCTACAGAGGATATTTGCGATGGGGTTGATGCCTAGGTCCAAGGAGAGAAGCAGAATTCTGCTCTGCACCCATTTATTATCACTCCTTCTAGCCACACAGGAGATCACTTTGGAGAAAGTGATGTCTTCAGGGTAATATTTATGTAAGTCCACTTCTCTACAATTACACTGTGTCTCTTAAAATTTTCAAGAGAACCAATTAGTGATAATGAAAGGGAGAATTTTAGGCAAAAAGTAGGAGAGAATGCCAGGTGCACTGGGCAATAGATGTAGCATGATAAACTTGTGTAGACTGTTTAAAGAAAGGAGTAAAAAAGGAAAATAGGAAGTGTAAGAAAATAAAAAGTAGGAAAATCAAACCAAGGATGAAAATAAATAAACACATAACTCAGAGTCAGGGTCAAAAGTATCCACTTGAGAGACAGGGAAGAGAATCGAACCTGTCGTGGATGAGAAGCAAAGGGAACCAGAATGTGTTTCTGTAAAATTGTGTTTGTTGTGATCTTTTCTGTGCTCCATAAACTATAAACCCAAGGGATTAGTAAATGTGGAGAGACTTTCTGGAGATCTTTCATCCACTTTGCACCTCATTATTTTCTCACACCACAAGTAAAACCATTGGTAGTTCAGTGGAAGTTCACACAGGACTAAATGAAGAACGCAGTCATACATTTCATGTATAAATGTTTCCTGCACAGATGTAGGAAAATGCAGTCTAAAGTAGAGGAGCAATACTTTAAGTTTGAATGCAGAAGAACTGGGATACCTGAAAATAATAGAAAAAATATTTTGTGGTTTTCCTAGTAGAAAGACTTTGTTCTGAAGCATTTTGTTCTGTGCTTTGTAATCTATTTTTCATATCAAGAAAGATTCAAGTGAAGCTGTTCAAGAGCAATATGAAAAACATGTTTAGGTTATGTTGCTAACTATGTGTTGAAACTTTGTGAGACAAGACCATGTCACTTACATATAAAGGAGGGAGATAAATGTAGCCTGTTAATTGTCCCCGTCAGTTCCCATCCCTTCAGACAGTCTGTAAAATGAAATCTTGCTTTTACTCCTGGATGAAGCCTTTTCATAGGCAGAGGCACAAGCCCTGGGAGAATGCTCTCAAGCAACACCAAGCTACAGAGACAAACACCAGCCCATAGTAAGCAAATGACTCTCATTGCAAACCAAAAATTGCAGACTGTGAGCTGGAGGTTTGCTTGTCATCCTGGGGACAGAAGAGAGATCATGTAGAAAGGAAAGCAGCATAAACATGGCCGTGACACTACCAAGTGAAAAATTACTGCATTTAAAGTCAATCAATAAATGTGTTACATTTTTGAGTATAAGAAAAAAATCTTGATATTATAAATTGAGCAATAATGGATACACTGAGAGGTGATTGGACTATCACATAGAAACAACAATGGCAAAGGAAGGATGTGGTCTGTGGTTGTGTCATGGTTTAGCCCCAGCCAGCATCAAGCCCCACAGCTGCTTGCTCACTCCCCACCAGCAGGACTGGAGAGAGGATCAGAAAAGCACAAGTGAAACACTCGTGGCTTGAGATAAAGACAGCTTAAGAGGTAAAGCAAAAACTGTGCACACGAGCAAATGACAACAAGGAATTCATTCTCCTTTTGCCATGGACGGGCAGGTGTTCAGCCATTCCCAGGAAGGCAGCACCCCCTCACACATAACGGTGCTTGGGAAGACAAACACCATCTCTCCAAACACCTTTCTCTTCCTTCTTCTTCCCCCTACTTGCCTCTTTCACATACTGAACGTGACACCATGGGATATGGAATATTCCTTGGATCATTTGGGATCAGCTCTCCCTGCTGTCCCTCCTCCCAGGTTCCCATGCACCACCAGCCTTCTTGCCAGCATGGGGGTATGAGAAGCAGAAAAGTCCTTGAATGTCATGTAAGCACTCCTCAGCAATAACAAAAACATTTCTCTCTTGCCAACAGTATTTGCAGAACAAGCCCAAACTGTACTCCACAGTAACCTCTTTCAAGGAAATTAACTTGAACCACCGTCCAACAGTACCACAGTCCAAACCAGCACATGTAATCATGGCAGTCATTCCTGGTTGACAAAATGAGGGGGTGGAGTCATGGGTGGGATTGTTTTTGTACCAGGTTATATCATTGTGGCACAGTGGGGGGGGGACCACGATGATACATTCCCCAGGAAGCCTTTACAAAAACCCAAGGGTGCATGAGCCTTGTGGCAGAGCGTGTGAAGGCAGCTGCACAGAATCCTGCAGCAGAGCAGGCATGTTCTGCCTTGGTTTCTCTAACCAGACCTTCTGTGCTGGGACTTACTTTCATCATCTGAGAACTGAGCCTGCCCTCCGTGGCAAGCCAGCTAGGAAGTTCTGAGATATTGAAATTCATTTTCACCAAACCAGACTGTGACTAGAGATGCACCTAAAGCCTATCAACCATGCAAAGCTGGAATTATTATTTTTTTCCAGATTAACCAATGTTTGCAATGGATGACAAAATGGTTCATTCTTAAAGTGATACAAGTATTACAGAAAGAATTCTGACATATAGCAGGTATCTCCCAGAGGCACTACATGAAATGTGTTGAGCTTTTCTCTCTGAAATAATCCTCCAAGATCTGCTGACTGCCTCATGCCTATGAGAGCAAAAGTTGCCTGTAATCCCCATCCCCACTGTCTCACTGCAGTTCTTCCTAATGGCTATGAAGGTTTTGTGTGGGACCAGTCAACAGATTCTTCTGGGCCCTCCTTGTGTGGATTATTTTAACCTATCAGAAAACTGAAGGGGATCCTGAAAGACTATCCAAGACAGCTGGCCTGCCATGGAAGGGGAAACAAAGGGATTTGTTTTAGTTCCCTGCCAAAGGTGAACCAGCTCAAATAAAGAATGGGTGATGTTTGGGATTCCAAGAACAGTAACAGTTTCCAAAGCTTGTGCTTATAGAAAGGCAGGTGCAGTGCATCCCTTCTCTTAGCTTATGATACATCACTTTGTCACTGTGAGCAGTGCTGATATGCGTTTTGGCAGCGGCACAAAACTTACAGTAATAGGTAAGAACTTTTTGTTTCCTCTTTTAAATCACGTCAAATGCCATGTCTTCTCTTTAGAGAACATCATCATTAACCTCCCTAACGTTATTAAACTGCTGTGTGTTAGTAACCCTGTCTATTTCAGGGAATAGTATAAGTTGGGTCCTCTAGGTAGGGACTCCTTTTCATTTTGGAGAATGGAATGAATGTGTTTTCAGTAAAGAAAAAACTGTCCCTAAAAAGAATGAGGATAAGGAATGAGAGAAATAATGTATGCATGACACAAAAAACGTTGTCCTAATGAATCAACACATACAAAAATTTTCCACCAAAAGTACGGCTACTCTCTATAATGCTGGTTCTGCTGGGGCTAGAGATAATTAAGGACAAGTGAGTGAAAAGCTGTCCATCTGTCTGGAAAGAACTGACTTACAGTTACACTTTGAAGGGGTCTAGGAAACAAAGTCAAGACGATACAAGCCTCAATTACCTTGGATCTTCCCAGGGTGAATTAAAGAATGTGTTGTCTTAGATAACCATGGAAAACAAGTGTGCTAGCATTTTTAATTTATAAAAAAGAAGGCACTAGTATATACCGTACTATATAATAAGCAATACTAAAATCTCTCTGCAGCTTGTAAAGTCCTTATTGTTATAGAAAATAGTTCTCCACAGCACAGCCAGTTTCTTTCCACTATACAGGCTTGCCCGGATGGGGATACAAAGATCACAGAGGACAATGATCTTGCTATTTCAGAATAGATGTTAAACAGCCACTGAAAACCACAGAAAACTAACATATGGTTCATTTCAAAGAGGAAGAGATCTTAGGGAATGTTGACATCTGGGAAATATTTTCTAATATTTTTATATGACACCTAGATAAATAGAGAAATATCATCCAAAGAAATGGTGGAACCTCCAACAACTGATTGAGCCTGAAGCAGAAGGGCTCTGGACAGGGTATTTCTGATCTTGATATCAGCTGTTTAGACACAGATTTGGTGGTTTTCCTTACGGACCTGTTTTCTAGGAGATCTGAGATAAATGTACTCCCTATTTCTTCTTTTGCTGGTACCACATGAGGGGAGGGTTAGTCCACAGGCTTGGCTTAGAGATCTGAGAGTAGAGGAGAGGTTTTTCTGCAGCTGCAAAATGGTGTGAATAATAACAGACTGTTCTTTGGCAGTGGGACAAAACTTACGGTCATAGGTAAGTCCGATCTCTGTGATCTATGTGATACTGCTTTAGGGGACAAGAACATTCTTAATTAAAAGCTTACTAATGATAATTTTTCGTGCAGCCATGAGAACAAGATTAATGCTTTATTGGTTGCTTATTAAAATGAGATGTGCCATTATGGAAACATAGGATTTACAGGCACCAATGCTGAGGTCCTTGTGTCTGCAGCCTTTGTCTTTCATTTCTGGGAACTTCATGCAGGGAGAAGGGAATAAATAATTTAATTTTCACCCATCTTTCAAGGAAATATTATAGAGGTTAGGAATGAAAAATGTTCCTGCAGGTCCTCAGGTTTTTTCAGTTTATCTGTGTAATGATCCAAAGCAGTATTTTGGAGGTAGAATCTGGATTCTCTTGTGGGCTGAACCATGGAGGGAAGGAGTAATCTTGCTGGCACTTTACTTGCCTCTCCACAGATGGTTTGCAGGCTGTCTATAGTTGCTCTGGGATGCTGGGTTCTGCAAACAATCCTTCTCACAACTTCTACAACTCAGCAAGGACAGTATTATTTTCTCTCAGCATATATTTTTTCCTCTATTCTTTTTCTTTTTCCCCATTTTCTTTCTCTATTTTCTCCCATTCCAGAAAGGATTTAACATCACCTATATTGGGGCATGTTGGAATCACAGGGCAAAGTAATTTTTCCATCTGCTGCTTCCCCATGTGATAGCAAACTGTAGAAATCCTCCCTGGTGCCTGCTCCTTTAAACAGTACCATTTTAAGGAGCTATGTGTCTGGCAGGAAGAGCATAATGACACTGGGGGTTACAGCCTGACTTTGTACAGCTGTGCAAACCAGCAGCTTCACTTTGGAGTCGGCACTGTGCTCAGAGTCATAGGTAAGGAGCTGTTGTTAACCCAAGTGCTCAGTGTGGAGGACACTTGAAAATTGCCCTTGTGTTCATGGTATGTAGCATTTACACAGATGATTTTAAAATGAGAGAAGGAGTGAAAGATAAGAAGAAATTATAAAATTGACCTTGCGGTGATGGGAATGGAAGAACCGTGATACTTTTTGTCTGGGGTGGGTGAAATCTGTGTGACAGGGAATGAGTTTTATGCATGGAAGTTATCAAATGTTCGGTCAGTGTCTCCTATGAGCAGAAAGAAGACCAGAACACAAGGGGCTGCTGATCAGACTTTTTTTTCTAGTTCTTGCTCTAATGCCTTTATTCCATTTCAAGCATGCTAACTTTCTCATTTTCTTTGTCTTTCCAGTAGTTTCAGTACTTTTATCTTTCTTTGTTTCTTTCTGTCTCTTTCCACCTACCTTCAATTTTTAGTGGTTCCTTTCTTTCTTTAGCCTATTAAATTTCTCCTTTTTCTTTTTCCATCCTATCTGTTTCCATCACTTCACTCATTAGCCTTTAGGGCTATGAGCCAAAGAATTTGTCAGAGATACTTCTAGGATAGGAAAAAAAGTCATAACACCAAGTGTTGGCAGGGAGAAGTAGGAGCGATCAAGCTCTCTTCATACCCATGAAAAGGAAAGCAGAGCAGTGCTAAACCCTCTAGGGAGTTACCTCTATTTAATATCCAGGTCATCTAAAGTCTGTAAAAGCTCATACAGAAGCAGCCTGGGAATCTTTGCAGTGCAAGCTCTGCTGGTCACAATTAAGGCATCATTTGAATGCAAACACCAGGGCTTAGGGGACAAGATCTCTGCAAGATATTAATTTCTGCTCATTCTGCTCCCCCTCTCCCTCTGCAAAGGACAGAGTGCTCAGGAAGAATGTCCACAATTCATTGTGCCTTCATACAAAAAAACCAACCCAGAGTAATAATTTTCTCTTTGGCTCCATTGTTTTGCCTACATTCCTTTTTCCTGCAGCACTCACAGACCTCATGGGTTTCTCATGCAGGATGGGTCAAAAAGGCATTTTGATTTAGTATATGGAAACCCCTCCTGTCTTTTAGGGTCACTGCATGGCTTCTGAGTAACTGCTCATGTCTGCCTTGAACATCCTTCTGACTGAACTCTGTTCTCAGTTATCATACAAGTAGGTATTAAACACTTTAGGACAGGGAAACACATTTGATTTGCAAGTCTAGGGAATCTTGCAATATTCTCGTAAGGTGTGTAGCCTAGGATCAGAGCTTCTCATACCTACAATAACCTAAAAATTAAATGACATAAAATCATGTTTAAGGTTCTTAAAAATGGATTGGTTAAAACCCAAGGCAAAACCCATCCCTGGCAGATTCATGTTACCTGCCTCAATTGTTTTTCACTTCAGACAGTGAGAAAGATCAACTCCTTCCTTGATTCCTTCCTTCCTTGCAGCTCATCTCATAGACAGGGGCCAAGTAGGGTATCCCATGCCAGTACAATTCTGAACACTGCAACGACCATCATGTCTTAACTCCCTCTCCAGGAATGCAACCCAGTTTGCTAAAGATGTTTGTGTCTTAAAAGAGACTCCCTTAACTTTAAATACAATATTACAAATACAGGCCTTACATACAGCAAAAGTGGGGACTTTTCTGCCCATCTGTTTGCTCAGTTTCTTTGCATATTTGTATGCTTCTGGCAAGAGGCCATAAAAGAATTTCATGTGCTTGTGCATTTCTGTGGTCAGACCCTTGAAAACTGTGTGTGATGAGCGAAAAGAAATCCTTCCACTGTCCTGGTGTGTCATATCCAGTAGACATGAATTGTCCAATAGACAGCAGTTAAAAGGCCAGGTATTTCAGGAGTAACACGGCACAAACTCAGGACCATTTCCAGGGGGTTCTGATTGAACAGAGGGATGGAGGCTCTGGACCATGTTGCTTTGTGTTTCAGGCAAGAATGCGGAAATCATACCTCCAGCCGTGGCCATCTTTTCCCCATCAAAGCAGGAGATCCAGCAGAAGAGCAAGGCCACGCTGGTGTGCCTGGCCTCTGGTTTCTACCCTGACCACCTGACTCTGGTCTGGAGGGTGAATGGTGTGAAAAGGACCGAAGGGGTGGGGACAGATGAGTACTCCACACAGAATGGGAGCACCTACTCGCTGACCAGCCGACTGAGAATGCCAGCCTGGGAGTGGTTCAACCCTCTGAATCGCTTTGAGTGTGTTGCCAATTTTTTTCAGAATGGAACAACAGCATCAATAAACAAATTTATCCATGGTGATGCTGGTGAGTAAAGAAACATCTCTTACCATGCTGTATCAGATAGAAATCACAAATCAAAAGAGCAAGTGTTGTGATATGAGCCACATCTATAGGTAGCTTCCATACAAGGTGTTCTTCTGGCACAATTACAGACCTAAAGATCTGGGTATTAGCATATGTCTCTTCCCATTCCTGGGCCTTTGTCCCTGGGTTACCATTCTACATCTAGAGTTTCTTCAGGCTTTCCACTGAGAAATCTCTGTAGTAGAATAAATTGAACAGTATCATAAAACACCTACTTTCAGTAGGAAGAATGAGGCACTGTTTGATAAACTGAAACTTCTAAAATCTGTATTCTGTTTGCTCTGAAGAGAAACGTGACTTTCAGCTCCTTTTTGTCTTTCAGGTTGTGCACTCACCGAAGGTACGTGTGGCTTCTCACGTAAAGGGAATTTTGCCTCTTCTCTCAGGCTATTATCAGTGTGTATTTTAATGCCAGTTTTACTGACATTATGTACAACATGTGGGAGATATCTGCTGTATGAATAGCTTCTACTTTCTCCTGTAAGTGATTTGCATGTGATATTAAAAAAAACAAAAACAAAAGAAAAGGAACAAGAGTTTTTTGGAGGGCTGTTTATACATATTGTATGTAACTCAGCTTTGGGGTTTCGCTCCCCCCTATGATTCGATTTTGAAAATTGATGGAGTCATGGTGCCTTCCTATAGATTGTAATTTACTCTTTGTCATCACCTTCAGTCCTTGAAACTGGCTTCCATTGAATATTCATGCTCAGCCAGGAAAGAAATGATCCATACTTACCCAAGTGATTCTGACATCAAGATTCAGGATGTAATATTCTGACTATTTCTCAGTATCAAACTCAGAACAATTCCCATGACGAGTCACATTCTGCTCCTCATGTCTGTCATGTGTGGAGGATATCCATACTACAAACTACATTTCTTTACACTTTATGTACAAATTTGCACACTCCTGTTTTTCAAGAACTTCCTGAATGCTTCAGGAATCTTAAGGATGAACCAAGACTGATCTTGTATCTCAATTCTATGGTAGCCCCTTAAGAGTGAAAAATCTTCAAGAATAAAACCTCTAGAAGGCATGTTATTCTGGGCTTTGTGAAACTTTCCTGATACATCAGCAGCACTCATAATGACACTGACAATAATGAGACAAAATAAAACGTTGGTATCTTTTGATTCAGCCTCCTTTGCGTTCCAGACTGGGATGTCAGATGAGCAGCCCAGTTCATCAGTAGGTATGGAACTCAGTACTTTCCCAGAATAAAGCCAATCTCTGTCTTTCCTAGACTTGCTTTCTCTTTTGGCTCTTTGAGTCACTGTGTTCTGTCCCTTCCCAGGTTCTCTGGTGCCAACAGAGCCACTCATTTGCCTCTAGTTCCTTTCTGTTGCTTAGCTAAAGATTTCAAGGGTTCTCATTTGATGAAAGCTCCATTACAGCCAGCATCTTGTAATGATGATGATGAAAATGGAATACACAAATAGAAATGGTGTTTGACTTGCAGAGTCGTACTTGCGGTATGGAAATTCCCTGAAGCTCACTTACCTCATCCTCTGTGGCAAAGCCTTGGTCTATGCAGTTTTGGTGAGTGGTCTGGTGTGGACGGCCAAGGTAAGTCAGAGTGGCCCAGGAAGGCTGGGCTTTTACTCACTAGTCAAGGATCAGTGGATGCAGACTAAACCTGTTCTCAGAGGTGTGGCTGTTCTGCAGGTGCTCTGCCAGGCTTTGTGCAGTTCAGCCTGAAAAATCACAAATGATGGGATTTCTCTTTCTGTTTTTCCAGAACTCAAATAAAATCAATGCTGTCTAGCAGAGGAATTCCTTCTCACAATCCTCTTTAAATTCATGAAAAAGATGAGAATTAAGGACAAGTTGCCCAAAAAGTAAATGAGGGAAAAATCAGATATATCATGCAGTTGTGTAACCATTGTACAGCTTAAAGCTCCAGAGAAAATAGCAGGCAGTTTTTTGAAGTGATGCAGGGCATAAAATGTGGTCAAATATTTACAAATATTTATAATGAATAGTGGGATCAGTCTGAAGAAATGGGATAAATTAAACCATCTACCAGGAAATGTTTTTTATTAGTAAGTTTTTCCTACAGCAGAAGCATCCATGCAGTGAGAGCAGCAGAAGTCTCTGCACTTGACCCTTTAAAAGCAGAAGAGGGAGATGTATTTGAAACGTGACCTGGTAGAGTTGAGGGCAAGGAGGCCAATCATCTCAGTTATCCTTTTTTTGGTCCTTTTGCAAGGATATACTGGAGGGGGTAGATTTGTCCATTTCTGGATCATAATCCTAGAATCACAGAATGATTTGTGCTAGAAAGAACATTTAGAGATTATCTACTTCCCTTCCCACTCTGAAAAGGGCAGGGATATCCTTCATTGGACCAGGTGGCTCAAAGCCCCATGCAACCAGGCCTCAAACACTTCCAGGGGTGGGACGTCCACTGCTTCTCTGGGAAACCTGTTCCACTGTCTCAGCACCCTCCGCAGAACAAATGTCTTCCTTTAATCTGAAGCTACCCTGTATCAGTTTAAATCCAGGGCTCTTCATCCCATCACTGCAGGCCTTGGCAAAACATCTCTGTTTTTCATAAAAGCCCCCCACTGCTGTATCTGGGAAGGCCCCAGGCTGGCCTGTCCAGAGGCTTTTCTGCTCCCGTCTCAAGAGGGGTTGTTCTCTCAGCCTGTCTCCATACCCTGAGCCCCTGTGACTGGCTTTTGTGGGCCTCCTTGGGACCTGCTCTGTCATGGCCATGAGTTTCCTGTGCTGGGGCCTCCAGAGCTGGACACAGAACTGCAGGTGGGATTGGTGGGGGCTCACATGGGCCCGCTCTCTGAGTCTGCCCAGGTCCCTGTGGTTGGCATCCCTTCCCTCAAACACACCAAGGGCCACACAGCTCCGTGTCAGCTGTGAACTTGCTGAGGGTGCCCTTGCTCCCTGTGTCAATGAGACATTGATGAAAGTGGAAAAAATGCTTTTGGCCCCAGTACAGACCTCTGAGGGAAACGGTTTGTGACTGACTGCCACTTGAACACTCAGCCATGGATGGTAACTCTTTGGGCAAGGTCATGCAGCCAATTTCTCTATTTGTTTCCGTTGGTTGGTGTATGTTGTTGTCTTCTCTGCTGTTTTACAGTTCTTCTAATTTTATCCCATTTTGTTTTCAATTAGACCGGTGTCAAGTTATCTAGAGAATAAATGAAGAGCCCTTGTCATCACATCAGCAGGAACATGACAAGTTTGCTACCTTTCCATAGCAAAATATCTAAGCTTCTACGAACTTCTGAATATAATTTTTTTGTAATTGTCTGTTGCCATCCTGTTCTTCACTATTTTGTAATCACTGCTGAGCTTTCCCTGTGCTTCCATATCATAATGTATCATATTTTCTTGTAACATATCTTTAAAAGTAGCACCTTCTTAAGGCTCAGAGGCTGGGAACTCATCTCCTTGATTTAGGAATAAAGGTTTTGCTTCTTTTCCCTTGAAAAGCCTGAGTCGTTGCTTTTAAATTTGGTCTTCTGTAGTAATAGTGTCCTACCACACAACTTTCAATGATGAATAGTGCCATAAGCAACTCTCATTAAAGATCATTCACTGACAATCCCTGTAGAAATAACTTATCTGTTAGGGGAACAGCAGAGACTCATCCACTACTCACACTGTGTACCAACAAGTGGAGCAGGGCTGTGGGCTTTGGAGTCTTGCCCTCGCCAGGGGCTGCTTTGGAGCCAGAAGAGCTGCATAATTCAAAGGTGGTAGAGAAGAAAACAGCACTCCAGCCAGATGAGAAGTGACATTCTCTTGGGAGAGGCATGGGAGCTGCTTTTTCTCTCTCTTAGTTCTTTTGTGAGATTAGCTTGGTGAAGACACCAGACTCACTGTGGCAGTGAAGAAAAATTTGGTGAAGAGATGAAAATTCACCTGACACTTAATGTGTTTGTTTCAAAAGGATCTGATGACAGACTTGAGAGGAATCTGTCATAACTCTTTTCATGTCATTAAAGAAAAAAGCTGCATCTTAGTGCCCGAGGGCAGATGGGTATAATGCTGTAAAATGCAGTTGTTTTTCCTGCTCTGTGTTTGACACTCCTCTAATCTCCTCAAAACACTTCAGAAGAGGAGAAAATATCCTACTGAACCAAGGGATTTATTTGGTGTTCTGTTTATATGGAGAACAGAAATAACCTAAGTAGTCTCATGGCTGCTTGAAACAAAACAGAGAGCTGTTTCCTGAAAAAAACTTTTCACAAAAATGCTTCATGGGTTCTTACATTCACAAGATGTGAACTACCTGGTCTAGGGAAAGGTGTCCCCTTTGGAGAAGAAAGGAAAGGAACAGTTCTCAGCAAGTGGGAATCGTGAGAAGGTTGTACAAAGGGGCACATTTCAGGGGATACAACAAAAATAAGCAAACAGAGACATCTTTTGATTATGATGATGGGTTCTTTTCCCAAGAAACCCCGTTGTTCATGCCCTATGAAGTTAGATTAGATTGGAGCACAGCAGAATGGAGTATCAACAAAAAATAATTCCATCTCAGTCAGAAACACATTAGGATGAATATAATTTATTAGGACATTTGGTGAAAATGGCTGCATTTATCAGGGTTGTCAGAAGAATCCCCAGATCAATCTTGTCCTCACACAGACAGACTTTCAGAATGGTCATGGTAGAACTTGCTTAAAGTGAACACAGGACAAACTTGGGCATAGGCATTTTTGGAGCACATGAGCTATGGTGTGAAGCAGGGACATAACTAAGAGGTTCTATGTAAGAAAAGAATTTGTCAAATGACAGAGACTTCCCTTTAGACTCTGGAATAAGAAGAATGTTCCCACACTGAATTCATATCTGTCATTCTCTGGAAATGGAGACCAAGGTCAGCAATCCAATCCTGTTCTTTTCCAAGCTTGCTACAAGCCTTGAAATTCTCATTCCCACACACTTCTGCTATTATACAGGTGATTGTGCAGAGAGAGCACTTTAAAAGAGAGACACGTACATATCTGGGCTCATATAATGTCTCCTTTTTCTTTTCTTTCTATTGAATTGAAGTATGTTTAAAGGAAAGCTTTTGTCCATCAAGCTCTTTTCCAAGATTGTTTTCTACAGAGGATATTTGTGATGGGGTTGATGCCTAGGTCCAAGGAGAGAAGCAGAATTCTGCTCTGCACCCATTTATTATCAGTCCTTCAACCACACAGGAGATCACTTTGGAGAAAGTGATGTCTTCAGGGTGATATTTATGTAAGTCCACTTGTCTACAATTGCACTGTGTCTCTTACAATTTTCAAGAGAACCAATTAGTGATAATGAAAGGGAGAATTTTAGGCAAAAAGTAGGAGAGAATGCCAGGTGCACTGGGCAATAGATGTAGCATGATAAACTTGTGTAGACTGTTTAAAGAAAGGAGTAAAAAGAAAATTAGCAAGAGTAAGAAAATAAATACTAAGAAAATCAAACCGAGGATGAAAATAAATAAACACATAACTCAGAGACAGGGCAAATGAGTACAATTGAGAGATAGCCAAAAGAATCGAACCTGTCGTGGATGAGAAGCAAAGGGAACCAGATTGTGTTTCTGTAATATTATGTTTGTTGGGACCTTTTCTGTGCTCCATAAACTATAAACCCAAGGGCTTACTAAATGTGGAGAGACTTTCTGCAGCTCTTTCATCCGCTTTGCACCTCATTATTTTCTCACACCTCGAGTAAAACCATTGGTAGTTCTGTGGATGCTCACACAGGACTGTATGTATGAATTATGCAGTCTAAGGTAGAGGAGCACTTGTCAAGCTTTCAAAGCTGAAGACCTCAGAATGTACTAATCAGTCACAAGAAGTAGGAGGCTTAGAGTAGAGGTCCTAAAGGGAGTTTCTGTCTAACAGAGAGTCAACAGCAGAGGAAATTGTCTCTCAAGGCCTCAGAAGAAAATTGTACCTCAGAATGAGAGCAGGTGATGTGCCAAAATGTGCTGGAAAATATCTCTTTAAGGGAACAGCAGTTAAATTTTACCAAAACAGGATGCGGTTTGACATTTACTCAGAAAACCATTTTGATAACATATCAGCCTCTCTTAGCACAACAGCACCCCAGCTTCTCAGGACAATACACAGGATGTGGCTTTCTGTTCACCATTTTACAGCTGGGCAGAAAAAGTGACACATAAACGGTCTCATGAAAGCTGTTGGGTTTTTTGCCTCCAGTTATCACACAATCTTCTTGTTGCTCAAGTTGGCAGATGGGTCCTGCATGTGCAGCTGCTCTTTCTGTTGTGCAACATACAAAAACAAAAAAAAAGATTTGTGGTTTTGGAGGAGTTGCTGACCTGCTTTTGCAAAATAAAAAACCTCTAATGCTTTTTCTACACATCTCAAATCAGCAAATCAATATAACAAAGATCATACACTTGTAGCAAAATTGATGGGGAGGGACTTCTGGAAGTGTCTCAATACAAATTCCTGTTCAAAACAGGGCTAACTCAATGTTGCTCAGAGCTTTGTCCAGGTAATTTCTGAATATCTTCAAGGACAGAGATTTGACAAATTGTCCAAGAAACATTTTCCAGTGTGGAAGCATCATCAACAGAAAGTACTTTTTAATAAGCCTAATCAGAGTTTATCTTGCTGCAGCTTGTTCACACTTGATTCAACTGTGGCCCTCTAAGACTACAACTCTGGTTAGGCATTTGGAGTCATGCAATTACTAATCTTTTAGTCTTCTTCTCTCCATGATGAACAAAATCAATTCCTTCAACCTCTCTTATTTTCTGCCCCAGTCTCTTGATCGTCTTAGTGACTGACCCTCTGCTGCACTCTACAGTTTTTGATATCTCTGCTGCAGTGGGGCTGGGACATGGCAGGAATGTGTGTAGACTAGAGAGCTGGTATTCCAGATGTAGTCTCAAGGGTGTTGCAATATGTTAACTGCACCCTTGCTAATGCAACCAAAAATGCAACTAGCTCTCATTGCTGAAAGGGCTTGCTGCCTATTCATGTTTAATTACTGTTCTGCAAGGTGGTTCTCCTAGCCAGTCAGCTGATATTTAAAGGATTCACATAAAAGTTCTTTTGCCTTTTCTCCAGGGATGTGCCTGTAGTCCAATAATTCCCATTCCAATGAAGAAACTCTGCACAATAATCACAAGTTGAAAATTTCCTTTGAAGATCAGTATGGTTATCCTGCATGCATGGTAATAGTCCTTTGCCCTACAACATTTAAATATAATCTAACATAGTTCAGACCGGGATAAAAATAATATCACAGTGTGCATGCTGTGTCTAATTATGGAATCTTCCCATTCTACATCCTTTATTTAAAACTTTCCAAAACTGGAAACACATTATTATTATAATTATTACTATTATTCTTTATTTCAAAACTAGCAAATTTTGCAGGTGCCTTTTATACATCACAAGAACCTTGCTTAGTGCTTTTTTTTTGTTTTAGAACAATTTAAGACAATTTGTTACATTATCACCATGAAAGGCTTACACCAATGAGTATCTCAGGCTATGACTAATCCCACTGCCTCAATTACACTGTCTGGGAGAATGGTGGTGATGGAAGAACACTGGTAAGTCGTTTTGGGTGGCATGAAAGAGTCTTCGTGGCAAACCAGAAATATCCTGTCAGGGAGAGGTTATGCAGTATATAAATTTACATTCACATCCTGTTTTTTCATCCCTCTCTATTTTTTTGTCTTCAAAATATGGATGCTCTGTGAAGCAGTGTTCCTATCAGGACCTTGCTCACACTCAGAAAGATCTATAAGGCCTTGAGAAACATCACAAAGTTGCCTTGGATAAAAAACACCCTCAGAACTCAGCCACAGAGAGAAGAAATCAACCAGATTAATACTGAATATTGCTGCTTATTCAGTTGTGAGACACAGATATAAAGAGATAGATGGGACACACACAGTGGTATGGGATTCACTATGCAGCCAGAAGTAAGCTCCATAGTCAGAACAATTTCTGAAAAAATGAAAATCTACATGTTATGTTTTCTTGAATGTGAATTCATTCCAAGTTGGAATACCTTGACTACCTGCCTTCCCACTTTATACCCTCCATATACATACAGCTTTTCAGGATTTTGTCCATGCACTCGCAAGCCATAGTAATGACTCCTCTTTTGTAATTTTAATCCGGTCTGTTGTATATTAGTTCTGTATAGATTCTATTCCTTCATCATTTTTTGTTCAGACTCCTTTTCATCACCATTGGAAATAGTAATTCTACAGTTTTCTTGTGATTAGGATAACTTTTCCAAGCACAGTGAAAAACATTGTGGTTCAGGAAGGAATGAGAGTGCACATAGAAGTCACTATCTCTAAAGTATTTCAGACTTGTGTATGTCAGGCAACTGTTCTGTGTCAGGTACGAAAATGTCTTAATGGACAATAACTTGTGGTTGTATCAACTAGAATTTACATTTCCTTTATTTTACATCTGTATTTGCTTAACCATCTTTATTGTTCTGATAAGGTGGAGGATAAATGGCTGATCGGGAAAGAGGAGTTCAGCAATTAGCCTGCACTTCAAATACCTATTTTGCCTATGTCTTATTTCTGCCTACTCTTGTTCCACCTTCTCAGTAACATCTGGTTTGTGAGTAGATGATTGCCCTACACTCCTTTTCCTGTGCTGAGAGCGGCTCCCTTCGGACGGAAGGTGCTGAAAGGGGAGAGGTTTATGTAAAGAAAGCAAGTGACTTTGAAGTGTTGTGTCCAAACTACTGGCACAGAAATAGAGGGCTGAGTGGTTCAACTTCACAGACAAAATATCCAAATAGAATTCGGCAAGATTTGGCCGGTTAGCTTGGAATCCAGCCTTAATGTCACCCTCTTCCTTTAGAGTTGTACCATAGGAATAATAAATCAATTGCATCGCCTTCCCTGGCTGCTGCAGATACCAGTACATAGAATTGTGATTATCATTTTGACTGCATTTCAGAGTAACTTTCTCATCTTCTCTCACCACAAGACTTGGGGTTTGGGTGATTTCGGCTCCTGTAAAACAGAACAAAATGAAAACACAATAAAACAAACAAGCCATATTCTCCCAGCATCAGAACAGATATTATGGCTCTACTGATTCCTTACTTGTTCCAAAGAAGTACATAGCCACACACAGAGCTGTCCACATCCTCACTTCTGCCTCGGGAGTCAGTGACCCTACCCCATATGACTTATATAGATCTGTTTCACCTGCTTCCCCTAAACCAATAGCGGATATCTCTGTAACAGCTACATCCACGCTGAAAAACAAGCTCCTTCCTGCAAGATTTCACGCAAACACTTTATTTATTTGAAGTGCATGTGTTGAAAACACACAGAAAATTTCAAACTGACTCATCTGGAAGCTTTTCATACTCTACCAATGACAGCTGTGGTTTTATTTATCCTTGCGTGGTTTTTTTACCTTTTGATATTTTGTTTCCAGAATAAACCAGAAAATGTTTAGTACAACCAAATAATGTGGTTTCATTTTGTACTGGTAACTGATGGATCTTTTCTTTCAGGAAAAATACACTATCTATGCTTAGACCTTAATTTTTTTTTCTTCTTTCTCCACCTGTTATAACAAGCATGCATGATATTATTTTGAGAAGAGCTTTATATGGGACCCTGTTGCAGCCTTAGCACAAAGCAAAAAAAAAGGAAAACTGGATTATTCCTGAAGTAAATATCTAACAATTTCTTGGCCAGCAGTACCTGTACTAATTATATTAAAATATATATCTTGCAGGATCCAAAATGATACTGCTGATTCTGACACAAACTTTTAACCTGTATTAAGAAGATTGATTGCTGCCCCACCATGGTATTTTGGAAGCACAATGGGAGCCATCACACTACTCATAATTTGCCATTTATAGCTTTGAAGTGTATATATTATAGCCCCAGAGGCCAGGGCTCATATCAAGCAAGACAAGATCTGTGCTACTGAAAATATTCTTTCTTATTTAAGTGAAAGGACACCATCTGGTGGAGTGAGGGGGTGTTTACAGTGATCCTTAGAGGATTATTTTTGACAGATCTTTATTTTTGCATTTGCAGATATTCATGGGAAAGGGACTGGAACTAATGCACCAGATATATATATCTGTCTATTGTTAAACTGGAGACTGTGAAATGCTGTGTTGAAAATTTTGACTCAGAAGTACACAGGTTCTTTATCTGGACAAGAAAAATATCAGAGGTGATATTGAGAATGGGATTTCAAAAACATAATGCAGATGAGGAGGGGAACTAGTGTCTGTAGTAGCTGATGAAGTTCCTAACTGGATATGCTGTAAAAACTGTCCTAAGATCCAGGTAAATGGGGTGGGAAGAGAAACCTCTTTTCACTCAGAACACAGTTTTCCTCTGGGTTTTACATGGTACAGCAGCCAGAGGAGGTCTACAGCAATGTTACAGGTAAAACCTTTCAGAACAATATCTAGATTCAAATCCCATGTTGCTGTTTTGAGACAAGATCTGAATCCTGACAAACCAGCTCTCTAGTGCACTGTGCTGTAAGGTATCACAAAGGGATTAATTACTAAGTTTTTGCTACTGTATAAAAACCAAATTATAGCTTAGATTTCAGATTCTATGTTTGATCAATAAATATCTAAGTATTTATTCAATAAATATTTAAGTATTATTTAATTATGTATTCACTTAGTACAAAGTGAAAGAATTTCAAGAGGAAAATATGACTCACAACATCCTGCTGCACACTAGTGGTTAAGTCTAAGTGGTTAAGTGTGGGCAGTTGGAGGGAGAGACCTCATCATTTAATCCTGGCAGTGAGTTTGTTGGGTTGTAAAAGTTGTAAAAATAAAGGCATCAAAATGTCTTACTGAGCATAATATGGCTGATAAACCTATTCACCTAATCATCAGCTCAGTGCTGTGACAGGCTTACTTTCTTCTTAATGGGAATAAACACATCTAACATGGGCTTCAGTCTCAACAAATGTCACGATTAACCTTTTAGCCATGTTTTTTAATTTTTGTGTGACACTGAAATTACAAGATGTGGGAAAAGTTATTACATTGTTAATTAAAATAATTAAATAATTTAAAAAATTCTTTTAAACACTGCGCTTCCGTTTTTTTTTTTTTGGTTGGTTTTTTTTTTTTTTTTTTTTTTTTTTTTTTTTTTTTTTTTAGGGTAGGAAAAAAATATTTGTTCAAATGCCCTGACTATTATTCTGTCAGGAAAAAAGACAAGATGGCATGTAGAAAAAGTAGAAAACACACTCTTTTTTTTTCTTCAATTTGTCAAATTTATTTAAAAATTAGTTACATTTGTCACCTTCCAGTCATGAGTATAAGGAACATTTCACAAGAGAATACTCACTCCTGTCTGTAAGCCAGCTGTTTCAGACTTGTGTTGTGACAATTTTTTTATTTGGAAAAGATATGATAATGGTATTTAGAATAATTTGCATGTTCTGTAATATCTTCTGTGGTCAGTTCAATTTCACACAGCACTTTTGGTGAGGATGAGTTACATAGAGAAGGATTTCAGTGTGGGTTTCAGCGTGAATTTCATAATGTCCAGAGATATAAAAATATTTATCTCATAAATCAGGGATCTCTTAGCTCTCTTCATTGTCAGAAATTTGAATTCTGCTATTATTCAGGGCTGAATTACATGTTTTCTTTCAGGAGAACTCTAACTTCTTGATAGTGTCTCTGTTTCAGAACCCTGTGTGTTGCTCAGTGAGGGTCATGGAAGTTTCAGCACAGCACAAGATTGCTGTCATTCAGTTAAGCCACTGGCAATGGAGGTTTGGTGCTATTGGCCCTCCTAGAATTTCAATCCACTTTTTTTAGGATGGCTTCTTTGGTTTTTTTCATTTGAACCAGTTGTAAATTCTTACTGCAAATACAATGGAATTAAGGAATGGACTGTTTATCTCAGGAACATCCATTGGTGAGGCTGGAAGGGAAAGAAACTGGACTACTGACAGAAACTGTCTGTTCAGCTACTCACAGTCAGAGTAAAGGAAATTGTTTTGTTGTTGTTGCAGGATCTGCTCGTGCTTGGTCATACTGAAGGCTCCTGGCACTGTAATGCACCCCAGTGTTTTGGGATCTCTGTTTTTCTGATAAGGTGTTTTTATACTCAGGCTAAACTTCCACTTGTTTGGCTGCCTGCACTAAGACACGCTGTCTCAACTCCCTGAACCGGTTGTTGGAAGCAGTAAACGCAAGATTGTCTCTGTGCTCCTCCTGGTGGAGAACCAGAGAATCCACCTGAAAAAGAAGGAATGCCGTAAGGAGTAAAACAAGCAAAACAAACAAACAAACAAACAAAACCAGAGAAAGGAGAAAGTCTTCTTATGCACAGCAGATCCTTTCTGTCATGTATTTAGTGAATGTCATGATAAAAAGAAGCAATGGCTACCCAGGTACCTTTCTTTCCTTAAACATCTCAGATAATTTTCCTTCCTCCAGACAGGTAAAGCTACAGATCAGTTGAATCACATACCATTGCAGACTTTCTATCCTCCACTGCCATTTGTCTTAGGCTTATCCCTAATTTGCTCCAGAATTTGCATACGACACTCTTACAGATTATTTCCATTCTCCCCTCTTCCCACCTTCTTGCTTTTCCTCCTCCTCAATAAAACTTATCATTTCTAAACAGGTTTTCTGTTCCTGTGCCTTTTTGCATCAAGGCCTGCCAAACCTCACTGCTGTGATCAGACTGTACTTTTGTTAGTCTCCAGATAACAAAGCAACCTTTTAAAATTTCCATTACTAAACTACTTTTGGTCATCTTGTAAGTGTTTAAGAACACAAGAAACTCTCAGGCTTCCCCCACCCACTCATCTGGCCTACACAACCTCATCGTGCAAATTCTACCTTCTGTTCTTTCAATCACACAGAGTGAAAGGAATGATACTGAAAGCCTTCCTCTGTTTGGCAATCAACACCAGGATAAAGCACATTCTCACGTTCATCCAGGTCTAGTCTTTCATATCACACTACTTAGCAGCCATGAATATCCTGTCCTGCAGGACTGATGGCTCCTTGGGCAGCTGATCACAACTCATATTAGTCTGCCTCCTGTTTTAGCTGCTGGTATCAAGCATGTTGCAGCCATACTGATCTTTTGCTTCTCACTAATAAACCAGCTTGTGAGTGCTTTAGAAAGGAGAGTCAGTGGGAGAACAGCCAGCATTAGGAGTCAAATAGTAAAAGAGAAAGTTTGGCATAAAGCTAAGTCCTCTTGTCTCTTAACAATGCAACTACTTTGGTGAGAGGGAAGATAGAACTGGAATAGCAGACAGCAGACCAACAGGTGTATTACCTCAGCCAGAAGAGAGATAGGTGGAGGCTGAAATAAAGAGAATATGAAGCCAAGGAAAGGATGTTTCCTTGCAATGCTGTGCACCGAGATGCAGCAATTACAGCTTTACAGCTGCTTGTCCTTCACCTAAGCAATGCCTAACATTCAAGGTATTGATTTTGTGTATATTTGCTGTCAATGTAGTCAATAAAATACTTTGCAGAGGAAGCAAAAGCTATAGACCTCTAAATTCTCATGTAAGTAAAGAAGCATGCTTTACAGCACAGCTGCAAATAAAGCCTAAAGGATGCTGGCTGCCACACATTCTTGAGTAGAAGATATTGCTCATTAACTATTCAACAGTTTACTGAAAAACCAAGGAAAGAAGACAAGTCAGCAAAACCTTAAAACCAGCCTGAAACTGTATTTTATCACATGGTGATGAAAGTATTTAATTGCGGATTTTTCTTTCTGGCACATCTGTATAAAATCTCACATATAACCACCAAATAAAAATAATTTCTTTTTTGCCAATCTTATCCATATGATAAAAAAATAAAACCAAAACATTTGACTTCGCAAACATCAAAATAACATATAGCCAGGCAGTGAATAAAGTGAGAGTCTCATACTGCAGGACCAAGAAACACAGCTTGTGTTTTATGATGCTAGCAGGACTGTATGGGAGAAGGAAGAAATCCTTCTGGTTGATGATACCACAACACAGAGGTATAACCCTACAGTATTTAAGGTAGCAATAATTCATGATATAACTATATGTTTGGTAACAGGATGTGATTGAGAAAGAATACTACTATTTCTATATCTGTCACAACTATCCTTTTTTTCACTGTTCAGATTATTCCAAAAATATTATTACATACTGGCTAAAATTACCTAAAAGCTGATTCTGTGAACAGTAAAGCATGGAGGGGAAGGGGGGCTGAATCTGAGTGACATTAATAACTTTTTTTGTAGTTTCAGGAGCATGATCTATCAGGCCACTTTCACTGTGCAACAATGTACACAAACCCTGTTATATTTCACAACTCATTACATCCTGAGAAAATAATTCATGCAGTTAAGTTATACTTGCTTGAACACACTTCTTCTCTGGGAAATAAGATGGGAACAATAAATAACAGTTAAGTCCCTAAGCACCTTTATTTGTGGTGACATTTGATGTTGTGTTGGTAATCAAAGTACCAAGAAAAAAAAGAAAAAAATTCACAACAGCCTCTGCTTGGATTTGTCCTTATCTCAACCTCCATGCCCCACTTTGGCAAAAAAGAACTGTCATGGGTTTAAGCACAGCTGGAGATGAAACAGCACATGGCCACTCTCCCCCTCCTTTTCCCCCCACACCTCCCCTGGTGCAATGGGGAGGAGAATCAAAGTAAAACTTGTACGTTGAGATAAGAGCAGTTTAATAATTGAAAATAAAGTAAAATATAATAATAATGAGCATTAATAATAATGAAACAAATGAGTGATGCACTCACCATTGCAACGCAATTGCTCACCACCCTCTGACCAACCCCAGACAGGCTGTGGTGCCATTAACTCCCCCCTGGTTAAATACTGGGCATCACATTCCATGGTGTGGAATATCCCTCAGCTCAGTTTGAGTCCACTGTCCCAGCTATGCTCCCTCCCAGCTTCTTTTGTGTATTTCCTCACGGGCAAAGCATGAGACATGGAAAAAGAAAGAAGTCTTTGACTCGGGATAAAGCAAAAAACCAAAACATTAGTGTGTTAGCAGCAGCATTCTCTTCCCAAATCCAAAATGCAGCACTGCAACAGCTAGGAACGAAATTAATTCTACCCCAGCTGAAACCAGGACAATAAAGTACAAATAAACTTTACTATTCCATTTGAAAACTTAAGTATCTAGACTTTTTCATAGAGAAAGATAAAGGATTTTCAATAAGCATTGATAAACTTCTATAACTAAGATATATGTGAGTTTCTCCATTTTACACTATTGACTTTAGCAAATATACTTGAATCCACAGAAAAACCCTTATTACATTTTCTTTACAAGCTTTTGAAGCAGTTTAGTGAAGCTGGAAAAGAGTTTGGGGAGCAATGTGATTATAGGAATGAACTTATGTTGATGTACATGCAAAATGTGGTCAAACAATTTTCTCTCAAACTGTGAAATAAAGTTGGCATCAAACATATGATAATAAATAAGTATACGCAGACAAATGGGAATATAAAAGACTAGAAATCAATTAATCTCTTATTTCTGCAGTTACATATGATGATTTAAGAAGAACTAGGCCTAATTTCTAATAGCAATGGGGCTAAAGGATATTTTCCTATATATATTATTCACTATAGCTAAACTTGTATTAGGATACTCTAAAAGAAAGCAGAAAACAAAGTTTATTTATGTTAAAAAACTGGTATAATTTTCAGGAAAATCCACTAACGCCAGAGGTTTATGCCCAAAAAGGAGACAGGGGAGTCCTTCAGCTTTGTTTGAATTCAGGGGGGAGTCCGCTGGGGCGCACACCCGCAGGGTTTTTCTCTCTCAGGGTTTTCAAGGGCACAGCCTCCCTTGATCCTAAACTCCAGGCCACACATTTCCCTCTTCCTTTCCCCATTGCTGAGGCATTGGGAAGGTGCAGCCTTCCCGAACCGCCTACCACCCACTGCCCCCTTGAACCTGCTGGTTTACCCCAAAGCTCAGGAGTTCAGGCTTGTGCATCCTTGTCTGCTTCAGGGGCCAAGGTGCCAGGGCTCTGCAGCAAACCTGCGGCCTTTAGTAGAGACATTAACTCCCATTGCAAAGATGTTAACACCCACACTTCACCCATCAAACTCTTTGTAAAGACATCAGTTTTTCTCTCATAACACAGCCCAAGAAGATGTTATTTATAGCCTTGTTTTTTCTACTTGAAAATTGTCAACATTTTTCTGTCCCTAAAACAAGTTCGTATGTTTCATTTACCCTTTAGTTTTTCTTGACCTGTGGGAAAATGTCAAGCATCTCTAGAAAAGACTGCAGATAGAACAACATTAGGACATAATGTTGTCAGGTGCTGTCACATTAAATGTCGGGCCATGGTCCATTGGGATAATTCAAATTTACAGGATAAAATATCTGTGGTCTAAATTTCATGTCATAAGCTCATAAAGAAATGCAGCCAGTCTGACAAACAGGGGCTCCACCCCCTTTTACCTAGACTAGTCTATCACAGGAATTAATTTATTCAGCATTCAAATCATATGGTTTCAAATCTTAGAACCCATAATTGTTAATTCATGCCTTTACAAGGAAAAAAAATCAATTAGTCATCTATCCAATGGTGAGAATATTCATCCTTTCTCTTCCATCATGCTTTGGGCATCCCCTGTGAAACACCGGCAACCACGGAAGTCCCAGCAATCCAGCTTCTATTGTGCCTGCTCTAAATGAACTCTGAGTAAGCTGATGGTTTTATATCTTCCATCCTGAAGGTTTGGTCTAAATCATTTCCATAAATTAGCAGATTGTGCAGAGAGTGGCAGACGGAGAGGATGGCTGCAGGTGCCAGGGACCTGCAGGTGACAGTGGCTGCATAATGGCCCTTTGCCCCTTTCTGGGCACCTGTCCTGCCTGCTGGCGCTCTCTCTTTGACCCAGTGTCTGCCCCCAGCATTCGTCAGGCCTCAGCACGAGCTGTGCCAGCCAGCTCCTGAGCAGGATCTTAGGGAACAGGCACAATGCCTCAACAAGATTTAAGAACAACCTGTTCCTATTCATTAATAAAATCTCAGTGCAGGGTGAGTCAAAAGAAATTGTCCCTCCCACACATAATTAAACTGATTGTGAGCTGATCCTATTTCCACTTCCCCTAGGGCATGAACACACTTGAGGGCTCACCTTTCCATGGATTTCTCACTGATGAGCATTCCTTAGGCTGAAGTAGATGAACCACATTCCATGCATCCTGAAAATGCAGATTTTAAGAACAGTCCCAAGGAGAAGGCAGTTTTATATTTTCCAGTGAATCTTTATTTTATATGTAAAATAGCAATGAAACGACGTACAAAACTTATCGGAGATATTGAAAATAAATCAGTAAAAAGCCTTTTCATTGACTCAGAATTTTCTTTGAAACTTGGGAGTATTTGTACTTGTGAACTGAAACAAAACTTCTGAAAAGACTTTACTAATGAAAAGTTCCTTTTTCATTCAGCTTCCAGGATTAACAAAAGGTAAACAGTCCATATTTATCAGGAAGCAGCCGGGGCACCTCCCTTGAGAGAGGGTGGGAAGTGCCAGCTGAAATCAGCCCAGCTCTGCTCAGCCCATAAAGAGCTCCGTGCAAGAGCTGTGTTTTCATGTGTGTAATATGTAATGTAAAGTAATTCATGCTTGGGTGAAAACCACGGACAGCCCAGAGACAGATTACCACACCAAAATTGCGACACTCCTGTGGCAGCAGGAAAGAATGCCTCGTTAACAAGTAAAAAGACCTGGCTAGTGGGGAGATGGGATGCCTCTGGAACCACACGGGAACACCCAAGGACGATCAGCACTGGATAAGTGTCATCAATCAAGATAACAGAAGTCATCAAGAACATACATCTGAATACCCAATTTCTCCTGACATGACCAGCACCCGCCACCACCCAAGAAACAGCGATTTTCCAACCGTGCACAGTGAAAGAAACCTCATACACATGCAGGGTGACAAAAGAAGTCGAGGCATCTCTGCCTAAGGCACAAAAAATTCTATAAAACAGCCTTGCTGGAGACGGCATTCGTGAACAGAGGGAGGTCTGATGCTATAGGGGTCGGATCTTGGTTCACCCAGGGCCGATCCCGGGCTTGACGCTGTCTCTGACTGTGGCTTTCTCGTTGATCATTTATAACAATGTGTTTTCCGCATGAGGCTCCAGGCACCAGTAACACAGCTGTGGTGTCACTGCTGATGGAACTCCGTGTGCTCGCTGGCCGCTGCCTGTTCTGCCGAGCAGCCGTGACAGACACGTTTGGGCAGGATGCTCGCCCTGTCCCAGCGGCACACAGCACCGGCTCTGCGAGAGCTTCAGAGGAACTGTGCCACTCACTACGGCTTTCCAAAACACTGGACTGATCATCCCTGGAGCTGAAAACCTAAATAGGGAGGCTACCAAAAGGTCTGAGAGCACTCACCTGAAAGAAGGAGGAGAGAAAGAGAAGACACACCTCTTGGTCCTGACAGCTCCAGTCAGGAGCTTACAATGTGTCCCTACATTCAGCAGATGTAAAGAGAAGCAACCATGTCATCATTTTTCTGTCCTGCAACTGCACCGATGTCAGCAAGAGATATCAGGCACTTGGAAGCCAGTTGTTCTATCTGTTGCCTGGATTTTATTTTTCCCAACAAAACTTCCCTTTTCCCAGTCTACATTAATTCATTAGTCTGGATTTGTTATTTGGTTATGCCGTGGACTCTCCCTTTATTCCCAGTTCTCCCTCTTTAATTATTTTTTCAATTTCCTGAAAAATCTGAAGTTAACACTTTTTCCTATGATGCTTTGCTCAATATTCCACTTCCACAGAATCATTTTACCAAAGAATTACTGAAAAACTGGTTATGAAACTGGTCCCATTTTCCTGGAGTATTCCTTTTATGAGTTTTGTTCCATCCTTGAAAGAAGAGATAAATGCACCTTAAACATGACTTTTTTACACTAATTTCTGTTCTTTACATTTATTCACATTAATTTCTGTTTTTTACAATTCTTCACATTAATTTATTTTCTTTGAGGGTAGGATGCTGAACCCTGAACCAACTGCATGAACCTCTTTGCATGTGGCAACTTCCTCTCCTCTTAAATGATTAGCTCAAAACATTTACTGATTTAGTCTTGCTCAGGCAGAAGCTCGGTCCAGGAAAATGAAGAATTTCAGCAGTTCATTTAAAAGCACTTCATTATGAAGGGAATGACAGAAAGTCAGTAGGTAGAAATACCAGACTGCCTGATTAGACTATCACAGACTCATTGTAAGGCAGATTGACACAGGCTGTGTTTTAGGATAAATGTTAATGAAAAAGAAAAATGGACTTGTACAAAGCAAAAGACAGGTAATTTGGGAGTAAGGTCTGTCCCTAGGACACTGAGGTAGAAGCAAGACATTAGGCTAGTTTTATTTATGGAGAAAAAAGCAAAGCCACATTACTGTGGACAAAACAGCTTTACTTTCTTCACAGGCCACAGTTTAGGAACTGATCCTCAAATACAGTCTTGTATTTATCTGAAGTCACAGCATTTTCTTGAAGCTACTTTTTTCTCTGAGCCGGAGAGTTCTTAGCCAAGGATGCAAACTTGCAGTTACAGACAGAAAACTTTCAACCACATCCTTGTTCATCTTGTCGAATGTGAAACCGGAAGGCGCCTCACTGCAAGCAGCCTTCATTACCTGCTTTAGGAGAGGTGTCCTCTTCCTCACCTGCATTTTGTGCCCAGACAAGCTATTTGCTATGTCCTCTCTGAGCAAACACATAATCAGCTGTAACGAAACAACAACTGTACCACACATTTTGCGTGCCCACAATTTATTTATTTATTTATTCATTTATTTATTTGGATGACCTGTCCAATCTTGCTGGAAAGCACAGCAAGCAAGATCCCCATTTTGTAAAATTTCTTTTTCCCCTGCAACTTTTTATTGTTCACTTGGCTGTACTTTGTCAAAACTTAACTTTTTTTTAATGCAGCAAGCGAGCTGCAGTACAGATGAGATGTAACTACACATGGGTCCTCACAAGCCTGACTCTAATTGATAGACCTTGCAGAAGTAGTTCAATGACACTTTCCATAAAACCTACAGTTTTCTTTGGCATGACATTTCCCTGCTCTTGCCTGTACATGGACTGATTTATTGTCTCAGTAATGCTAATGGGATCTGAGAAAAATGTCTGTATTTTGGCAATGTAACATAGCCACTTGTGTCAGTGGCAAAAACCTTAAGCTGGCCTTTCCTGAATGACACTCTGCCCTTAAAATGGTCCCAAGCATTTATGCATCAATCCAGGGTCACTAAGTAGGAGAGAAAGCCTTTAAACGAGCAGAAGACTGCCAACATGAGAACAGGCAATTTGTAAATATGGTCCATAAAAGATCTCTGGAGCTTTTTTCCAATGGCAAATGCAAGGCAGGACCTGCAGACCAGTGGTGCATTTCACTCATTTTACCAACACCTCTCAACATAGCTTAGACAAGGGATGTGTGCTGACATTTGAGTTTAAATACAGCTTTTGGGGCAAGGGACAGAAACGGCATTGTTGGAGAGTGCAGGTGAGCTTGTCTAGAACAATTAAAGCTTATTGGTGCACTCAGGACCCTGACTGTCTTGGCTGAAGGCGTACAGCTTCAACAAGCATCACAGTGGAAATCATAGACTTTGAAAAAAATATTTACTTAAACCAGACTGTGTCAGTAGGATAATGATGACTTTAAACAGCGAGCACTCGTTGCTTCAAGGTACTTTCTGCAGCAGAGAAAGCCCATCAGGAGAGTAGTTAATGATTAGTGATCAGTCACAGTCACTTAGAATTCATGAGTATCCCTGAAACGCTAGAGATTAGGTAGGTAGTTTCAAATTACTTTCCCTACCGAATTCAGTACCCTGGACTGTGCAGTGCTAGTGGTGACCCAAAAAAGGAAAGGGTTAGTACTGTCCCAGTTTTTTGTTTGTTTGTTTGTTTTTTGTTTTTTTGTTTGTTTGTTTGTTTGTTTGTTTGTTTGTTTTTAATTTATTTCACGGGATTTCTAACATTTGAATACTCGATGCTTTTACACGCCGGGCTCGGGGAAGCGCGAGGGACGAGGCGGTGCGGGGGTGCAGTGCCAGCTGTGGCCGCCGGGCGGCACTCTTCAGCCGCGGAACCGGCCCAGCCTGCGGCCCGGGCAAGGGCGCCCCGAAATGGCCTCGCCGGGTGTCCGTACGCCCTCAGCAGCCGGAGCGCCGGGCTCGCCTGGACGGGCCTGACAAGTGCCAGGCCCTCCACACAGCGTCTTCACTCTGCGTTCGGACTTCAGCGCGAGGAAGAATTTATTACTTGTTCGCTATTCTCCTGAGTCTAGTTCAAAATTACACTTCCACGGTTTTCTTCAATTCTTTTTCGTACCTTTTTCACAAATCTTTGTCTGCTCTCTTCACAGCCTGGACTCTAATACGTCCAGACTGGGGGATGAGAGGCTGGAGAGCCCTGTGGAAAGGGATATGGGGGTTTGGGTTGATGCAAGTGGAGCATAAGTCAGCAGTGCCCTGGCAGCCAAAAGGGCTCACTGGGTCCAGGGGTGCATCAGGCACAGCCAGCCAAGGGAGGGGATTGTCCTGCTCTGCTCTGCTTTGATGTGACCTCACCTCGAGTTCTGTGTGCAGTTTTGGGCACCACAATGTAACAGGAACATCAGATTGTTAGTGTGTCCAGAGAAAGGCTACCAAGATGATAAAAGGTTTCCAGAGACAGAGGTCGCTTGGTTTGTTCAGCCTAAAGAGGGCTGAGGAGTGACCTACAGCTTCCTCATGGGGTAAATTGAGTGGGAGGTGCTGATCGTCTCTCTCTGGTGACCAAAGACAGGACACAAGGAAATGTAGAATCATTAAGGTTGAAAAAGTCCTTTAAGACCATAAACCAAACACTGCCAAGTCTGTGCCTAAGACATGTCCCTAACTGCCTCATTTGCACATCTTTTAAATGCCTCCAGGGATGGTGACTCATCCACTTTCCTGGACAGCCTGTTCTAGTGTTTGATAAACCTTTTGGTGAACAAATCTTCCTTATTTTCCAATCTAAACCTGCCCTGGCACAACTTGAGATTGTTTCCTCTTGTCCTGTTGCTTGCTACATAAAAAAAATAGACTCACCCCCACCTGGTTACACCTCCTTTCAGGCACATGTGGAGTGTGTTAAGGTCCCACTGAGCCTCCTTTTCTCCAGGCCAAACACCCCCAGCTACCTCAGCAGCTCCTCACAGGACTTGTGCTGCAGACCCTTCAGCAGCTCTGTTGCCCTTCTCTGGACACGTTCCAGCACCTCAAGGTTTCTCTTGTAGTGAGACGCCCAGCACTGAATACAGGATTCGAGGTGTGGCCTCACCAGTGACAAGGAGAACTGCTCTGGCCCTGCTGGCCACAGTATTGATCATACACGTGCCATTGGCCTTCTTGGCCACCTGGGCACACTGCCAGTTCCTGTTCAGCCACACCCTCAGGTCCTTTTACACTGGGCCACATTCCTTTCACTCTGTTCCAAGCCTGTAACTCTGCATGTTGTGACCCAAGTGCAGGACTCTGCACTCAACCTTAGTGAACCTCACGCAATTGGCCTCAGCCCATGGATACTGCCTGTCCAGATCCCTCTGCAGAGCCTCCCTGCCCTCCTGCAGGTCAACACTCCCACCCAGCCTATCTCCTGCAAACTGACTGAGGATGCCTTTGATCCCTTTGTTCAGATCATCAGTAAAGATATTAAACAGGACTGGCCCCAGTACTGAGTTCTGGGGAACCCCACTGGTGACCAACTGCCAATTGGACACAACTCCTTTCACCACCACTTCCTGGGCCCAGCCATCCAGCCAGTTTTTAACCCAGTGAAAAGTACACCTGTCCAAGTGATAAGCAGCCAGTTTATGCCAAAAAAATGTTGTGGGAAATGGCGTCAAAGGCTTTATTGAAGTCCAGATAGAAGAAAACATCCACAGCCTTTCCCTCATCCACTAAGCACCCTGTCATGGGAGGAGATCAGGTTGATCAAGCAGGACCTGCCTTTCCTAAATCCATGCTGGCTGGGCTTGAATCCCTGGTTGCCTTGCACATGCTGTGTGATGGCACTCAGGATGAGCTGTTCCTTGACCTTCCCTGACACTGAGCTCAGCCTGACAGGTCTGTAGCTCCCTGGATCTTCCCTTCCATCTGGATCCAAAGCCCTGTGTGTGTCTGCAGCAGGTCACTGAGCATTTCCATTGGATTATGGGGGTGCATTCTGCTCCCTGTCTTCCATCTCAGAGAGCTCAGTACCTGAAGAACGACTGGTCTTGCTAATAAGGACTGAGGCAAGGAAGGTCTATTATGTACCTTTTCCTCATCCCCTTGCAGCATCCAGTAAAGGATGGATATTCTCCTAAGCCCTCCATTTGTTGCTGATGTATTTATAAAGACATTTTTATTGTCTTTTCATTCCACTGAAATTATATGAAGCTGTGTTAGGGGAAGTTTACATTGGACATTAGGAAGAATTCCTT
This sequence comes from Melospiza georgiana, assembly GCF_028018845.1. Lineage (NCBI taxonomy): Eukaryota > Metazoa > Chordata > Aves > Passeriformes > Passerellidae > Melospiza > Melospiza georgiana. The sequence continues at coordinate 79,524,907 of NC_080431.1, forward strand.
CACTGAGAGCACTGCTGGTCACTGGAACATGCTCCCCAGGGAAGCGGTTTCAGCCCCAAGCTTGTTGGAGTTCAAGGAGCATTTAAGTCATATGGTTTAGATTTAGGCAGTCCTGTGAGGAACAAGGGGTTGGACTCAGTGATCCTTATGGGTCCCTTCCAACTCAAGATATCCTGTGATTCTATAATTCTTTGATTCTATAATTCTGTGATGCAGGGTGAAAAGCAAGAGAGCTGATGTGATTGTAATATATTACTCCCAACATGATGAAGATAAGCAGTTGTTCATTGCTTTTGTTACCTTCAAGGTGCTTACTCACCTTCTGCAGCTGTGCTGCCTAATGCATAGGGGGTTTACTCTTTGCATGTTACCCTGTGGCTAAACCTGTGTGACTTCACACCTGGACACCCTCAGTGTTTTCCAGATTTACTCAACAAGGGCATTTCAGCAATTTCTAGAGGCATTTTCAGGTTTAGCTTTATTTTCTTGCATAGTTTCTTGGCGATTTTCTTTCTTTCTTTTTTGCAGCTTTATTTTTGGTGGGAAGAGAACAGTTTCATACACAGACTGCAACAGCAAGGGGTACTGAAAACACATCCCTGTTATGGGATACTCAGTTTCAAAGGCCTCATACTCTGGGGATTGGCGTATGGCCACTTAAAACAAACATCAGCTCTCTTGACTGTCCCTCCCCAACCTGCCCACCCTTTGCCTTCCCACCCATCTTCTAGCTGTAGCATTTTATTCAATTCCATAAAGTCTCCTCCATGTACACCAAAATTGTGCATTTAATTTTTCATGAATTAGTTTTCAGACAGATCAGGTCCCTGATCCAGATCACTGCACAAATCTTTGCTGATAGTACTAGGAAGGTGATGAGGAAAGGGCAGAGAAAAAAAAGAGTGTAAGCTTATCTGTCTCTGTAGAAGTTCATATTCTTGTGGAGTTGAAATATCTGTGGGACTACAGCCTTAGAAGTAAATTCCTATTTTGCACTACAGTGCTTTTAAGCTGTTTTCTAGAAATATGTTGCCACCTTGGGGTTCCTGAATATGCCAGTCTGTGCATGGGAGATTGAATTAGAAAGTAATTTTTCTGTTGAGATGTTTCCATGTCTTACAAATAATTAAGCATTGCTCGGGGAAGAAACTGGCTCAGACTGAGACTCAGGAGCTGCCAGGATACAGACCAGTTCTGTTCATGAAACACTTTTTCTGCCAGGAGATTTATCCAGCCATTCACTCCCTTCTCTGAAAAACTCCTGAAATAATTACATTAAGTGGAGCTTCATGCTAAACAAAATTGTTTTAACACTTCCCACGTTCTTTTTCTCTCTGAAAGAAAATAAATAATTTTATTCTCAACTAAATTTGTAGTTCTCCTTTCCTACTCATTTTTCAGCCAAGAGCTAAATGAGAAAGGCAGTCATTTATGTAACCCCTCGATGCAAGTTTGGGCAGGCTCACAGACCTTTACTGATGGGTCTGGACATAGGGTGGCACCAGTCACCCTCTTTGGCAGCCAAAAAGAAAACTCCTGTGGGTACCTTACATTCTTTCATAGAAGCTCAGCTCCATTCCCTTCAGTTTCCTGAGGGTGTGAAGCCTTCACCTCTCTGCCTTTCAATGTCAGTAACTTAATGTCCTTATTTTTCTACTGGGCTTCCAAGAATAAGTTGTATGTTATGTGATCTTTTTAGCAGGGTGATTTTGCTTAAATCCCAGGGCACTTAGGAAGTGCAACTTCCCTTTCCATCTACGTAACTGTTGGTACATTTTTTCCACTAGAGCATAAGCATGCAACTGAAAGCAGAGCTTTATGAAATTTTCTGCAACTTTCTGGAGTCATTCTTCAGATGAGCAACAGTCACCCAAATCCAGCACAGATCTCCTTAAAGCATGGAATATTTCCAAACACTCTCATGGAAGCAACAGAACAATAGGATAATTGCAGTTTACTTGAGCCTCTCTTCCTTCCAAGTCAAACAGACATTACAGAAAAAAATACAGTGATTCTTTGTCTGCGCTGTTCCAAAAGGAGTTTGTAGTTTCTAGTTTTCACAGGAGAAATTAGAAATTTCTTGCTTGGTCAAAAACTGTGGTTGCAGCACACATCCAAAGGAAGTGAGTGAGGCTTGGATCAACATGGATCAGCAGATAGACAGGGCTGGTCTCAGGTACATTATAGAATATAGAGGAGATTGTGAAACATACAAGTTCACAACTTCAATCCCTTTGTAAAAGATATACCTATACATTCATATTTTCTAAATAATTCATAGGACTTTAATAACAACATATACAAAATAAATAACCATCTCTCTAACTGCACATTTCTGTTCCTCAGCCATGGCTGAAGAGCTCATGAATTTTACTTTTTCTCCCTTTGGCAGCTTCAGAAACCCTGTAGTGTCTCATGTTCCAGTAAGCAAAAAATTAATTTGCAAGGTCTGGGTATTCAGGTGAAACCTAGTAGCAGTATTGAACTTACACAGCTGGATTGCAGGTCTGCACAGAATTGACTAAATAGTGTCCGGTCCCAGCAAGGAACAAGGCTTAGTGTAAAACCAGTCATGGATTCCCAGGCAGACACTTCTCTTTTTAAGGTTCCCCAAATCCTAGTCCACAGCAAAAATGGCTGTTTTTCCCTCTGGCTGTTAGCATGATGACCGCTGGCACTCAGTCTGTGTGATGAGTGTGTTAGAACACTCAGGTTGCATAGGTAGGATGCTGGAAAATGGATAGATAAACAGACATTCAGACTGTAGCTCTGGTGAACTGGCACAAGTCTAGCTGTTTCTTCCCCTTTGAGACTGTCATGAAAATTTGCAACTGGCCCGTGCCAACTGAAGAGAGAGGTTAGGATGCAAAGCATAGAATTATAATGGGCAAATGTTAATTCACGTGCACGAGGTGTCCCAGCCAAATTGGGGCAACCCGAATGTGGTTTTACACACAATTCTTATACCCTTAAAATATTCAGGTAATACATGATTGACTAATCACTTACACCCACACTACTGATTATTAATAACAGTAAATCTCTGCAAAGCACCTGCATTTTTGCAGAATTCTTTCTGCTTATCTGTTGATCCAGACATCCCTGGATTCAGTCTTGCCATAATTACTTGCTCTGATGCCAGAAGATGCTGGCAAGATGTGGTCTAAGATGATGCTGTTATCTTGGTTGTCAAAGTCCATATTGCCAGGACTAGGTTACCCTTTAGTTTCTTTTACTTAAGTAGGAACACTACTAACTTCAGTAAAATTTCGCAGCTTTGTGACAATACAGTGTACAATATGAAATATGAAATAATATTATGTTAACAAAATTAATACACTGTTACACTATAAAGATTGCTTGATATAATAGTCAAGGAAGATAATTTTCATAACAACTGATACACATAATGAAAATAATAATTAAAAATACAGGTGGGTGAATAGTCAGCTAATGTAGATTGTGGTTTTTCTCCTCTCTGGAATTTATTTCCATTAAAGCTCATAAGCAAAGCCCTAAGCAGAAGTGAATGACAAAGAAGGAACAAAGCAGAGAATAAGCCTGGTCTGCAAGAAGAAGAACACTGCTTGTTTCAAGGGAGAACTGAGACTCAGAAGCCTTCTTGGTGGTAAAAAAAATCTCATTATTTGTGATAAAGATTAAAAAAATAATTAAAAAGCATACTGTATACTGATGGTTGCCAAGAGCCAGTGTGGAAACTGTAAAAGTGCAGGGTCTGATCTTTCACATTCCATCTTGAGCTGCCCCTCAGCACTTCTGTGCTTCCCCAAATTATCTTCAGTTATCTCTTATGGATTTTCTGTAGGCTTCTCCTCTTTCTGTGCCAGGCTTTCTTAGGGAGAAAATACCTTTGTACTTCACCAAACACATCAACAAACAAAACAACAAGGCTTTGGATATAGGGTATCTAGAAGGATATTACAAGGTTTTAGTTTACTGAGCTGTATGATTATTTTCCAGAAATCTGTGAAGGAAAATGTGCTATTTCAGACAGTTGCAGTGATAAATTTGCTCTTGAAAAAATCTTCTTGAAGATTTTATCCACTAAATAGTTCTGCTTCAAAACTGCTTGTCAAACATGTTCTCTCATGTATAAATAGTACCCTTTTTATTCTTTACTCTGCCTGCTATTCTATTTGCTGTTCCCAGCTCCTCCCTTTCTTCTTCACATCCCTTTCTTTCCTTGTGTGTCTTTTATAGTTGCAATGTGTGTATCTTGCTTTCCCTACCTCTGTCTCCCACCTCTCTTACTCTTACCCTCCTTCTTCTCTCCTTTTTCTTTGAAACTCTATTCCCCTTGTCTTAGCCTCACCCCTCCCTTTTATCCTCCTCAGCTATTCTCTCATGGGTGGTTTTCTTCTCTTTGGTTTGTGTGGTCTGCCCTGCACATTCCAATTCTTTTCTCTTCAAGACCTAACACGTTTCACACAGTGAGGAGAGTATTTGATAAATGAATTATGCTTCGCTGCTCTGACCATTGTTTTAATAACTGCAACTTTAAATACTATGAGATCTGTTTGTGTGTCTGGACATTTGAAACTCACTATTGTGTGGAATCATGTCTATAAAATGAATGTCTGTCTGTGTAATTTGGAGTACATGATTGCCTTTGTCAGTGTCTCCAAACTTTCTTGATCACATATTCCTCTTGGTAAAAGGCTTTAGCATACACCCCCATTATACATATATTTACTTATTTATAAATTACATACTACTGAAGTTCTGTTGCTTTCCTCCTGCACACCAATGTGTTGCCTTGCATACCCCTCTGGGGTGCATGCAGCCCTCTTTGGAGATCACAGCTCTCTATCATGCCAGCCACACTGTTGCATGAGATATGCTGGTTTTGTCACAATTAAGATTCTCCTGAGAATCTGATCCATGCGTGGTAGTTGGGATTGAGAGCTTTTTCTTCTCTGTTTCTGTCATGTCGGCTGTGGTTGTTTATATATTGAGAGGGCTGAGGTTTTCTGGTAGGGTGCATTAGTTTGCCTAGCAAAGAGAAGATTTCAGAAACTGGAATTTTTTTTTAAACATACACATTCTCCAGCATTGCAAAATGCTGCAACACTGGAGAAAAAACATTAAAATGCTGATGTAAAAATAAATCCTTCGTAAAAGACTGACTGTCAGCTATCCTTTCACCAGGTGAAGTTTTAAAGAGGGTTTGGATGTTGCATGTGCACGCGTGCACAGGAACTTTTCTCAGACTTCCCCATTCAGTGTAGCAGTTCGCTCATGCTTGGCTTTCATTCCACAAGAAGGAGGAGGAGGAGGTTTTGGGGGGAATATTCCGTTACCATAAAGGGGAGGAAGTGTTTCTGCAGCTATTGAACAAAGCAGCTAGTTAACCTCTTTCCCGACCCCGGTGCAATGGTACAGTCCCACTGCTCCTTTCTAGGGGCCAGATGCTACTCATAGTAGTAAAACGAGGAAGAAAGGAAAACATATGTGCAAAAATTTGCTACCCAGCTAGTAAGGACCAGATTCCAGGAGGAGCTGAATACCTGCAATTTCTCCTGAAGTAAATTTCTTTTAGAATCAGATGGGGGGAGGGAGAGGGAGTAAAGTTGGAAGGAAAGAGGTCTGTTGTAATTGGTGTCTAGAAACCCCCACAGAGAGGATTAAGAAAGAAACTATGCTGTCTGGGAAGAAGTAGGTATTTGTGTTACCCTGCATATATACAGAACTGCTAGAAAAGGCTGTGCTCTGTGGAAACCAGCCCTAGCTTTTTGAACACTGAGATGTGTCACTGTCTGCTGATGGTACTTCTTTTAAGCAGAACTTTATTGAATGTGCTTTCTCCTTTTGTATGTGTACCAGTGTCTTACGTCGAAGGGAATCGCGGTCACTTTCTATTGTGTGTGTTGTGAAGCTCATACTTCAAACCAAAAGGAGTTACTTTGGGAACAGAGGCCCAAAATTCTGCTCTGTGTTATCACAGAAGCATTTATGAATTGTAAGGCACTGGGTTTTGATATCTTTTCTGTCCAGTCCTAATCCATGCTGTGTTTAGCTCACTGCACCCTCCCTCATTTTCTGCCACTCGGCTGTATAACTCACTGAATGGTAGGAACGAGCAGAGGGTAATGTTGTGTGCCTCATCCACTGGCATTTCTCTGTGTGCAGCCCAGTGACATTTCCAGAATGAGTAGGTAGACTCTTGTTCTCATACTAGCAAGAAACAGGAGACATCCAGAAAGATTCTTCAAGAAAGATGCTTTCAGTCCTTTCTTTCCACATTGGAAGGTGAGGTCCTCTTTTGGAAGAACTGAGAAACCCTGTTTGATTCACCCACATGATTGAAGTTTGTCAGTACCTAGAATCAAGGAAGCACCTTGCCTCTGTGACATTTCACAGAATCACAGCGTGGGTCAGGTTGGAAGGGATCACAGGAGGGATCATCTGCTCCAACCTTCCTGCTCAAACAGGATGATCCCAGAGCACATGGCACAGGATTATGTCCAGATGGTTCTGGAATATCTCCAGTGAGGGAGTCTCCATAACCTGTCTGGGATATCCATCCCAGTGCTCAGTCACCTGCACAGTGAAGAAATTCTTCCTCATACTCAGGTGGAACTTCCTCTGCATCAGTTTCTGCCCACTGCCCTGTGTCCTAGTGCATGGCACCACAGAGAAGAGCCTGGATCCACCCTCAGCACCCTCCCTGCAGACACTTAGAGACATTGATGAGCCCCCTCTCAGACATCTCGTCTAAAGGCTAAACAGGCCCAGCTCTCTCCAGCCTGTTAATAAATCTTTGTAGCCCTCCACTGGACCCGCTCCTGGAACTCTGTGTCTCTCTTGGACTGAGGAGCCCAGAACTGGACACAGCAGTCCAGAGGAGCCTCTTCAAGGCTCCGTAGAGAAGAAGCATTGGATGTGGAGAACAAGTAAGCACAGATGCACGAACTTGAGCCTGGGTTATGCAGACCAACAGGAGATGGCACACAGTAACAAGGATTTCAACAATGTCAAGAGAGACTGACCAAGGATCAGACTTGTGCAGCCACACTGTCCTTCCTGACCTGAGCCTGGCAGGAGTAGGGGCTGGGCCAGGGGCTCGGCCAGAGGTTGGGGCACAGCTGCGGCCGCGCTCGGGATCCGCGGAGACCAGGCGGTGAGGGAAGACTCTTTTGGAAAATCCCCCTCTGGAAGAGGCTGGCTGGGGGAAGCGGGAGGGGTTCGGCAGCACAGCCTGGGATCGCGGAGGGAAGCCGGTGCCGCCCAGTGACCCGCCCAGCGGAGCGGCTCCGAGGGGAGGCTGCCGGCGGCCGGGGGAGCCGGCGGGGCGTGCGGAACACAGGATGGCGATGGCCGCGGAAGTGACAGGAGTGGCTGCAGCCGCCTCAGAGTGCGGGATCTCGCAGCGCCCCCACCCCCATTTGCCGTCGCTGGGCTTCTGCGAAGGAAAGCAGGTCGGGGGGGCGGAGAGAGAATGGAGGAGGGGCACGGCGAGGAAGGGAGGGAGGGAAGGGGGAGAGAAAGCGAGAGAGCGAGAGGAGCCTGGAGAAAGGGATAAGGCAGATCCTGGGAAGCGAGAGAAAGAGAGACTCCTGCAGGAGGGGGACCTGGGCGGGGAGAGGACATTGCCGGTGAAGGGCCTGGAGGGGAGCGCAAAGATCGGGACTGCTCACAAGCATCCGACTTGTTGAAAGACGTCGAGCGAGGCCAGAGGCTGTGCCCGGGGCCGGGGGACAAAGCGGCGTTGGGCGCGGAGCGAGAGGGAGCTGGCGCTGGCCCGCCGGGATGGTGCAACTCGAGCGGTGAAAATGGTCTTTGTCCAACTTTTCTGATGCCGGGAGGCCGGGCGGCACGGCTCTAGCGGGAAGGGCTCCTGCGAACACTGCTCGAGTAATGCTGGGAAGTGGAGGGGGTGTTGCTGGAGTCCTGCACAAGGTACCGTGGCGGGCGGGCGAGGACGGGCATTGTGAGTCCGGCCGGAGCGCTCGGAGCGAGCGGGACGTGGTGGCGGGTACCCGCGGGTCTCTGCCGTCCGGGGGAGGGGGCACAGAACAAACGGGGACTACTTCGAAAGGGGTTAAAACTCCTCAGGCGATGTTCTTTGCCTCCTTTCCCGGTGTGTGCTGTTCAAAGGCGGCGTTACCGGGACCCTCCCCCGAGCGCACGCCTGCTGTCAGGTGCCGGCCGTGGGCACGGAGAGGACAGATGTGGGGAATCGGGTCACGGCCTCTCCGGTCACGGAGACTGCCATCAGCCCCAGTGCCCTTCCACACGGCCGTGCTGCCTTTGGTCTGCTCCACGAGCCGTGTTTCCCCTCTCTCCAGCCCTGGAGAACCGTAAGGAAATGCTGCCTTTGAAGTCTCTGAAGTGGGGCTTGATGGATGCTGGTGTGGGTTCGCGATCCTCGTGGAACGACACAGGGGAGGCTGTGTGGCCTTGTCTGTGGGTAGGGTTGCTCAGCGATCTTGTGGGGGACAGATGGCTGTATGAGTGCTTGTGGCAGAGAAAAGCCATGTTAGGCTATTTTTCAAGGAGATGATGCAAGTTACTACTACTCAAGCTAAATAAATCTGTGAATGTGGGAGGGGCTGTTGTGATGGGTAATTTTTATTTTGCCTTTTGTGGGATCCACTAAGATGATTTCACTTACTCTGGAGTTTCTCTTGCTATTACCACACTCGTTCGGTTGGGAAGGAGTGTATCACCTGCCTTTCCTACAACTTCCAGAAATCGGAGAGTGAAGATGGGGAAGCAAATCTCCTCCCAAGGGGCATCCTTCACTAGCAGAGATACCAAGTCATGCAGATTCATGATGAAGGAGAGTGAGGGGGCAAATGGAAACAACAAAGTCAAAGGAGAATTAGCTGCCACCAGACACGTCTGTTAGAGAGACAAATCTGTAGCCTCAGCTGCAATGAAGGAGGAGGCTTCCTTTTTCATTGTTTTATAGGTTCTAATCCAAAACATGGAACTGGGTGTGGGTGCACCTCATGTTTAGTCACAGCTGATCCACCTGCCCTAAGCCATTAATACAATATTTATTGGCTACTTTTAGATATTTCTTCATTCCCAGTTTGAAATAATTCCAATGCTGGTGTTCCATTGGGAGAAGGAAAGGAAAAGATAATCTGCAATCTAATAATCCTTCTCACCCCATCTCATTGCAGAAAAAAATACTGTTTTTCTTTAGAAGTTCATTCCCTAAATTCAACACCTTGCACTACTTCAGTTTACTTTGCTTATGTATTGGCAAGCTTCAGATAACTGCACATAATTGCATCCTTTCCTTTTCTGCCTTTTTACATGTATGCTCTCTGAGCCAAGTTACATAGGTGCAGTTTTTAATTCCTTGACTTGTGTGCCCCTTTAGCCACTAAACATTTTTTCTTGTTTTCTGAGTTCTCTCCTATTTGGCATTCTTGCACTGAGCTGCTCAGAATTGTTTGCATGGCCATGTGTTTTGATTTTTGGAAAAAGCATCACTTTGGGGCACTGGATATTGTATGAGGTAGGATTGTATCTCTTTCTAATTTAATCACTGAAACCCCACAGAAAGTCATGTTTTCTTGCATTGTGCTGAAGTTCTCAGCTCTTCCAAGCTGTTATCTGTGGCATGAGCATCTTAGGACTTTTTGGAGGGGGTTGGGGAGGAGATGTCTAATTATTTTTTCTTTTGCCCAGGGCTGCTACTGTCTTTGCCTCCCGTATTTTTCTTGGAGGCTGACCAATGGCACAGTGTAAATCCTTTTTGGGGGGAAGGCAGCTGGTGGCTCCAAGGAGACAGCTGCTTATTCTCCAGCGTGCTCCCATAGGCTGCCAGCAGATGTGTCTGACGAGGGAGCTGATCCCTTAGCCCATTGAGAATTGTCTTCCTTATGCCTGTAGGGATTCACTGTGTGGATCCCTCTTTGTGCCCAGGTGCAGATGGCTTCCCCTTCTCCCCTCTGATATTGCATGTGCCATATGCAGAGAATCATGTAAGAGATTAGTGTATTTCTCCCCCCCCTTATCTCTTGTGCCTCCAATTAAGACAGTTTTGGTTTTTGGCCAACTTTCCTTCCCTGGATTGTCAGAAGATTTATGCATACTTTTCCTCTGGTTCAGGAATGCTCCTGTCTTCAGATCTGCTTTCCCTAAAACCTTAGTTTCCTTGTATTTCATTATCCATCAGCAGTGCCTGTGCAGAGGGTTAACCTGAAGTCCCTACAGATTAGTGCAGAGTGCTTTTGGAGCACACCTAAGGTTGCACAATATATTTTTATTTTTCATTTCTGTGGCCATATTGCATGTATTTACTGCACACATAAACAACAGAAGGTGGAAGAAGTACAAATTGGTGGTCAAGCTAGAGCTTTATAATGTCATTTAGCCTGCAAACAAGAGGGCAGTGTCTTCTAAAAAGGGTGCTGTCATTAAAAAGTATTTATTAAGAATATTCCAGATTGTCTGGTTTTAGTCATAAACATGTGATGATTTTTTTCAAAAATCTCAATGACTTATTTCTGTGAAAAGTTGATTAAAGGTTTAGGGGGAAACTGATGAGCCCCTATAATACTGTCATTATTTAGTCTTGTTTGCTGTTGGTTTTTTTCTTAAACTTGATTTAGTATTATATTACAGTTATATCTTGCTGTTGATTTTGATTTTGTTAGCAAGTTTTGTATCATCTTACAGAAATACAGGTAAAGTATTTCTTCCAGCTACCGACTGCACACATTCAGCAGTTTTCCAGCTCATTATGACCTTATACTTTAGCTTCTACCTGATAAGTCTTGGGTTGGATATCACTCTTCTCTCATGTTTGCTCTTTGGCAACCATGAAGTGTCATGGGCTTCAGGGGTGTTCACAAATGTAACACAGGTGTATTTTTTAAATAATTGTGTAGATGTTGTACAACAGCAAACTATCACTTTTTCTCCAGTGCTGCTGTGTAAACAGACCCCCAAAAGGATAAAAGCTCCTTAATTGCTTATGTCAGCCACAGCAGTCAAACATGTGAGCAGCAATTCTGAGTAAGAAAAAGCCATTTCATGTTGTCACTCTTCTCACACTTGATTTATACAAGGAGTTTTAAACTTAATAAATAACTACACTAGTACTTCCTTCTCAGAGGCACTCTGTTGTGCTTTCAAGAAATACTCCTCTGCCACCAGAAATAGAATTTTATCGGAAGGGTACTGTTAATATATGTTGTGTTTTAAAAAATACAATTAAAATGCATGTACTTTTTGGAGATCTTATCACCTTATTTTATACTGAAGGTGCTGTCTTGCCTCTTAAAAAGTCATCACGGAGCAAGCTGATGCTTCTGTCACAGAGGTCCTACTTGAAGGTTGTTCTTGAGACCGCTTCTGACAAAAGCTCTTCTAGTCACTGGTTTCAGTTTTCCGTGCCTCCAGAGGCCCCTGTGCATTCTGCTGCTCAGGCCTGCTTGTCAAGAAGATTTTTGTTCAAACGTTTCACATGCACACCCCCACGCCCGCGTGCACGCGCGTGTGCGCATGCCCGTGTGTGCACACAGCTGCGGGCAAAGAGCAGGAAAAAAGGCTGTCCTGGCAGCAGAGAAGATGCTGGGTACTGTAAGAGCACAGCCTCTCCAGCCTGAAAACTGCAGTCTTACACGTGAAAGCTGAATCCTTAAGCTCTTGATTCACCTTAGGATGGAAATTCTCGCCAGCCCAGACCTGCACATTGAAACATACATGACTTCATTTTCAGACAGGCTTTTTTTTTTTCCCCTGTCTCCTTAAGCTTGCCAAGTAAATGATTCCTCTGCTGATTCTGCAGTTTCCAAGTACAGTTTTTTGCTCTGTGCCATGTCTCTGGAAAATATCCAACATGTCTAAATCATGTAATTAAACCCTAGAAGCTAAAGACTGAGAACTACTGGCTCTTTGTAAGATATTTCTGTTTTAGCATACTGATGTTTCTCCAAGTTACTGTAAAGCTTTCAAAGCTCCCTAAATGACCTGATCTCTCTCCCACTTTCTGCAAAACACTCACATGATATGAATCTGTTTGGCCCAGCTGACCACTTCAGAGGCAGTGTGTAGGATACAGACGCCTGTGTGGAAGCCTTTAGCATCAGGCTTACCACAGGCTCCCTCAGATCCTGGGGATGTCTGCAAATGGAAGCATGGTTCCTTGGCAGAACTCTCTTATCTTCTTAACTATTCTCTAAGAAGAGAGTGGGATGTCACAAGAGGGACAACATTACAGATCCTTCTGGGCTGGTTTTGAATAATTTCAATTTGGAAATTCAAACTGGGCTGTTTATAAGACTGTTTGAATTTCCAAGTGTTAGGTTTCACGCACAGCTAGGATCAATTTCATTCCAGTACGCAGAATCTGGAATGCTTTCTGCACCAGGAAGATGTTGGAAATTACTCCTTCTTGGGTTTGAGCCAGGAAGAAGCTCTGGAAGCACAGCTGGATTGGGATGCACGCCTGTAGTTGTCTCCCAGATGGTCCCTTCCCTTCCTAATGTCAGTAGGCTTTCAGCTGGTGCCAGCAGCAAGGGGGATGCAAATATGTACTGACATTTTCACTTCTCAGTGAGTTTGCTAATCCCGTTTGGTGCATGTGTTGTCCATAAAGGGGCTACCATATCAGCAGTTAGCACTGCCATCACTATGGTGTCAGGAATGGAATAGTGCTGTTGAGGAATGTTTGTTTCATTGCTAGTGCAGAGAGGATCTTAGTGGTCTTCTCCTCTTCCAGTATCTAACCACGTCAGAAGTACATAAGGATGTTCTCATGTGATGTGAGAACAAATTCTGGTGACTTGAGTGTAAATCAGCAGTCTGTTAAAATCTAGGGGATAGGTAGAGGCTTTGACAGAGGGAATTTTCTTACTTTGCACGTGCCTTGTTCTGCTGGGACATGTATGTGGAGTCAGATGCTGAAGAGTAATTAGTCTTCATTTTGAGCCTTGCTGTAGCTACCTTTTTGCTTGGGGCCCCAGGCTGAGCACCAGAAAGACATTTGGTGAAATAACGTAATGGGAATGATGCATGACTTGTGCTCCTTGTTTCAGTCAGAAGTTCTCTTAGCTCAGACTGCAAGAATGGTGTTGATGGCTGTGTGTTTCTCATGGATGATTTTACCACTCTTGAGTTACAAGTGGCTCTGGATGGTCTCAGAGAACTGCAGGTTCTTGGAAGAGCTAAGGACATCTTCGGGCAGAAGATGGAGGGTCATGAAAGGAGGGCCAGAAAAGGCCAGGAAGAGGGGTGAAGCACCTCTTCTGAAGACAAGCTGAGAGAGCTGAGATTGTTCAGACTGGGGAAGATTCTGGAGTGACATTATTGTGGCCTTCCAGTACCTAAAGGGGATGTAAGAGAGCGCCTAAATGTTCCAGTACCCAAATGTAAGAGAGCTGGAGTGGGACTTTTGGCAAGGACCTGTAAGCAATACAATATCTGGGAAAGACTTCAGACTTGAAGGGTTAGTGTAGAGGAGGGAATTCTTTACTGAGAGAGTAGTGAGGCTCTGGAACAGGTTGCCTGGCGAAGCTGTGGATGCCCCATTCCTGGAGGTGTTCAAGGCCAGGCTGGATGGGGCTTGGAGCGACCTGGTCTAGTGGAAGGTGTCCCTGCCCATGGCAGGGGGTCAGAATTAAATGGTGTTTAAGGTCCCCTCCAACCCAAACCATTCTGTGATTCTGTGAAATCAAATTAGTGACTAGATCCCTGTTACCTGAGAGGAATCGCTTTAAAAATTGTCTCCTAAATAAATTCTTTTGATTATGTCTAATGGATTACCCTCCAAAAAGTGTGTGTGATGACAGAGTGTGAAGAAAGCACATCAGTCTTCAGAAACAGAGTAAAAACAAAAATGTTAAATTCTTTAAAAGAATTAAGCTAAAACAGATCTTACTCTGTTTGATAAATTAACACCTACTGAACAGTCCTAATTCAAAGGATCAGAATAGGGTCCGATGAATTGTACATTTCCTGCTTCTCTTGGCCAATAGTCTGTACCAGTCCAGTGTTGAAAAGAGTTGTGTATATGGAAGTCAGAGTGGGAAGGGGAACTTGCTCTAAATCCTTAGAAAGTTCTTTTAAAATTAGTTTTTAGATTATTTTTTTAAAGGCTTGGCCTTCCCCTCTTCCACCCAGATCATAGCATATCAGCCTGGCATTTTCTACTTTTTTTTTTCTTTTGTGCCTCTGAACCCGTGGTGTTGAAATTGTACAGTCTCTGACTTCATGGCACTAATGCAAATGCACAGAGACTATTTGTGTTTGACTGTGTGAACTTGTGTGCCACAGCACTGATGAACTGGGAGCTCAGTGAAGAGCCACAGAAGTGATTAGGTGACTACAGGGAATTTTTAAAATGCTATTAAAAAGCACTAACTTACTGATGAGTGAAAAGGGTTTGCTCTGGAGTAGCTAGAGTACCTAAAAGACTATTGACAGGATTCTAGGCAATGTGCTGGCCAAAGGAAAAGGGCTGGCTCAAACTGCCCAAAGTAGATGGGTTGGGGTTCAGTATTAAGGTGTGTTTTCTTCCAGCAAAGGCCCGCATAGATTGTAGAAAGTCATGGAAGCCTTATTGCTAATGACATTTAAAAATATGACTAGGGAAGCCTAAAGAAATGCACCAACAAAAGTCCTGAAGATATGGGACTGTAAGCCAGATGTTGACTCTAAATAAAGGTGCCCATCCCCTTTATTTCATTTCTATTATTATAGTTTTGCCATCAGCTGGGGAGGTACTACCTTCCTGACAGAAAACATATCTTGGATCTGCTCTGTTAAGACCAAGACTGGTTGATATCCAAGGAAAGGAAGTGGTGTATTGTACTCACTCAATTTTAAATGTAATCCTTTGGTTTTGAGGTTGGATGTGGATGTAACAAGAGCAGTGAGCCCCAGCATCCACACTGAAATATAAATAAGCCTTTGAGACACTGAGGAGGCAGGATGAACTCTGAGAATTATGTGTTGTTGCTTTCATCTCTGGCACAAAAAATAATACAAACATGCATTAGAAAGAGATGCTATGAGCCTGAAATATCCTTCTACCGTAACCTGCTTGGCCTTCCCTTTTCCTCTTAAGACTATTTCTGTTCTGCTGAAGTATTAGTGGCACATAATGTCCCCATTTCCTGAGGGTGGAAACATCAAACTGGAAATGCAGGATGGAGGAGGAGGGAAGGACCTGAGAACAAAATTGGCTGTTCTTCAGGCTCTGCCAGTGGCAAGTTCAAATTTTTGGTGGAGCTCTCTAACCCACTTTTGCTACACATGGGCTCTTTCTGATGCTTCACTAAACTCAGGTAATTGTTTCAAGCAGTCATTGCCATTCAGATAATCTCTTCTTTGGAGCATTCATCTGATTTCTTTTCTTCAAGCTACTGTTTCTGCTTCAATTCCCTCTCAGTTTTCTTGTAGATGAGAGCCAATTTTGGGCAACCTGATTCCCAAAATCAAAGTGAAAATCTGATTTTAGCCTTGAATCAACATGAATCATTAGTGTTGTTCTCTAAATAATCATCTAGATGGTGACAAAAGTTGAAAGAAACTTAGTGTGAAAGACCAAGTGAAATGTTTCTGAAGTCCAACAGAACTTCCATAATGTCTGTTCTTGTTGCTCAGTTCAGTCATTTTAACAGTGAGACCAAGGCACTAAGATGAAAGACAACTGAGTCTGAATGAATATTATGGATTTCAAGACTGGAACTGAAGACAGCAAAACTGGAGAAACCATATATTTTCTTGCCTTGGTTCTAGGTCTCATGGTTCTTTTCTCTGTGTTCTCAAGAGCTTGCTGCCAAGGCAGCTCCCTTATTGCCTGTCTGCACAGTGAGGTAACACCTCCTGCAAAAAATGGCTTTGTAGTAGTAAGTGTTGGTGTGGTGCACTTCTCAGAGTATGACCAGTGCAGTGCAGGGTTGTTTTGTGATGTTTGAATACCTAACATGAATTTGAGACTCAAACTAGTGGTAGAACAGACAGAATTCCCATCTTGGCAAACAGTGGTCATAAAAAAATGACGGCTGTGTAGTAGAGCTCTTCTCTGGGCCATTTTCTCCCTCCCTCATAGCTTCCTAGTTTGGTGCATATATTTCCACATCAAACGCTCTAATTTACGTGCTGGAGCTAAAGCTTGTATATTGTACAGCCTGTTGGTGCAGTCAGCAAAATGTAAGGGAATCAGCTTGACTGAATATATTTTTTTATTCTCACTCCCATTTGGGGAATATGTTATGTTACAGCCCTCTGTTGGGGCAACCTTATGAACTCAAAAACTGGTATTTGTAATTCTGTGGGGTTATAACTAGATGGAAGGTAGCTGGTAATCATTTGCATGGAGTGAAGGTAGGAAAGTAGGTTTGGACAGCAAGGTCAAAGCAGTGAAAAAGTCAGTAAAGTGATCATGCTTCAGTGCTTTTCTGCCTTGTTGTTTTACAAAGAAGCATTCTTGCTTCTCTTAACAGGAATAAAAACAGTGATGATAAATAATACTAGTAATTAACTAGTTTTAAAAGTAGCCTCTATCTGCAAATGCATGAAGCCAACAATTTGTGAACCAAGCTCTATGACAGCCCAAGGCTGTGAAACTGATTAAAATGGAAAAAAGTAGTTTTAATTAACCCTTAAATTATGAAGCACATTCTCTGAAAACCCAAGCTGCCTCATTGAAGCCAGACAGGAGGTTAATAAAAAGAGCTGCACTTAAATTAAGATGCTTTAATATTATTAGTTCTTTCTGTAATCTGTTTTGAAATGACAGTTTCTCCCATGGAATGAAAGGCAATTTCAAAATGATGGGAATTCCCATAGAAGAGGAACATTATCTTTTAACCGGCTGTCAGTGCTGCCACTATATCCCAACAGGCAACATAACCTTGGATTCTGTGAATACAAATGACATGCATTTTCTGCTTATGCTAAATATTTCTTACTGTAAAACCCTCATGAAGTCAAAAGCAAAATTAGAGATGAGGACAGTAAGCATATTTTTGCAAAAATTGAAGTTCTTTACTGCAGCTGAAGAAAATATTAATCCTTACTAAAGGATTTTGCAAAGTGGTCCACAATGAACAGTTTAAGAAAAGTATTTTCAGCTTGTTCTTTTTTTCCCCTCTATTGTATCTTTTGAGTGTTTGTGCATGGATCTTGCTTCATATATTTCTAGACATGCCATGTAAGGCTACATTCTTAAGTTACAATGGGAAAGAGCATTAGTATAAAACATCTCTTTTCTTAGACTTATTAATATCTTAGTGTCGCAAGCCGCTCTCACTTTTGCTCCTGCTCAACCCTTCAGGCCCTTGATTTCTTTTCCAGCGTCCTGAAAATGCCTTTAAGGCTGTTGTGCATCTCTGTGTTTGGGTTGTCTTTGTAGATTTGCAGTTGCATTTGCACACTTGGTCAGCAAATGTCAAGGTTATTTTTCTGATTCGTGGCATTGCTTGTCTGGCCATCGCCAACACTATGCTTGGCTTCTTTACCACTTTCCACCCATCAGCAAACAGAACTTGGTATACAATAACTTTAATTTCACTTGAAAAAAAAAGCATGATCAGCGTTGCTGAGTAGATGAGAACATGATTTTAGGGACTTTCTTTTTACGTCACTGTCGTGGTTTAACCCCAGCTGGCGGCTGAGCAGCACACAGCTGCTCGCTTAGCCCCGACCCTCCCACCCCTCCCATCCCAGTGGCATGGGAAGGAGAATTGGGAAAAGGTAAAAGACATGGGTTGAGATAACAACAATTCAAACAGTCTAATAATTGTAGTAAAATAATAATAATAATGGTGATGATGTTGATGATGATGATGGAAAGGAAAGGGGGAGAGAGGCATAACCCCCAAAAACTACAAGTGACTCATGGTACAGTCACTCACCACCCACCGATGGATGCCCAGCACATCCCTGACCCATCATCAACAGATCCTGGCCATGTCCCCTCTGTTTATGTAGTGAGCATGACATTCCAGAGTGTGGAATATCTCCTCAGCCTGTTGGGGTCAGCTGTTCTGGCCATGCTCCCTCCCAGTTTCTTGTCCATCTCCTCACTGGCAGAGCATGGGAAATTGAAAAGTTCTTGATTTAGAGTAAGCTTTACTTAGCAACAACTAAAACATCTGTGTTATTAAGAGTATTCTCATTCCAAAACACAGCTCTGTGCCAGCTCCTAAGAAGAAATTTAACTCTATCCTAGCCAAAACCGGGACTGCAAAACATTCTTTGTTTAATAACCGTTTATGAAAATGTGTTATTTCCCTTCCCCTTTTAAATGCAGAAATAGGATGCATCTTTTTTCTTGTTTTCAGACGTCTTCTATTACAAAATTTCAGTGAATTTTGAGGTGTTTGTTTAAAATTAACTTGTATCACAAAAGGAAATTTTCAAAGAACTTTTAGTACCACAGATTACTGTCACCTAGAAGTTAATAATGTGGTGATCTTCAGGGATACTTGAGTCTAGTATTCTAAACTTAAAATTCTGTACTTAGAATTTTGGAAATACAACATTTTACATAGTGCTTAACAAAGGTTTGCAGCTGTGCCCTAGAGTTTGTGAATTGCTTATTTTTTTCTTTGCTGAAGCCTTATGTCTTCCTTTTGTACAGATGAAGGTATAATTGTCGAAGATAAATTATACTTGAAGTTGATAACATCGTGTGTATTTCTACATAGATAAAAGTGCAGGGATCTGTGCACAGTTGTACTGAGAGAGGTATCCTGAGGAATTAGAGTAAAATCAGTAACAGGACAGTGAAGCCATACCCAGTGGGTACAGTTGTCATCTTCTCTTTCCATCAAAGAAGATAAATGTGATGGATAGCTGTTAATTCATTTCCCCCTGTTTGCACAGTCTCCTTTATTTACAGTATGAAAATTCAAAGGGAGTAATTTCTGTATCACTTCAATTCCTGTTATATTTTAGAAGAGTTTCCTGTTATATTTAGAGAAGAGGCAAGTAATGGATAACATAAATAACAATTAATTTCTTCACATTTTTCATTCTATAATGCTGTTAATATTCTGGAGCTGGGATTTTGCTTCCTGGTGTTAATGTTAGAAACTTGACTATAATTGCCAATGCTTCTTTGAAAACTACACAAATCACTATAAAAATTGTCAGTGAAGTCAAATCTTGTGAGGTGGGAAGAAATTGTTTTCAGGAACTTAATTGTGTTTAATATGTATGTAATTCAAGTACATAATAGATGGAAGAAAGAATCCGTATCTTTAATCAGAATATTTTTTTAATTGCTGTAGTTTCAAGACTTCAGTGTCCATCTTTGTTAGGCATAGCAAAACATGATGTGGAGGTATTGAGAAAGGCTCCAGAAACATCGGGCAGCTGTGAATGAATTTTACTTAGGAAGAAAGACTAGATTTACAAGCCAAGCTGTAAAGCTGCTCTAGCCAAGTGTGTCATGGCAGAGAAGAGAGATTTAAGGGAAAGCACTGTAGTTATCTAAAGAGATGCTAACCAGGCCTCCTGTGTGGGTTGGGAGATCGCAGAGAGGCTCAGAATCTCCCCGGATACCTTCAGGCCGCACCTGGGGAGTCATCGGGAGGGAGCTGTTCTGCTGTCCATGGCTCCCTTTTTAATTAGTGCAGGTCTTAGTTACCCTGGTGAACATGATTCAGCTCCGTCCACTGACTGTAGAGGTCATTTGAGTCATTATGCTTCTAAGTTGGGCACCCTATTAGAGCCTCAAGGGTTTAATAAAAATTCATGAAAATAAGCATCTCTTTCTTCCCTTTAAGAGCTATGGAAGTTCTTAATTTGGATACCACTAGGAAATGTATAATCAGAGCATGGAAGATCAGCTTCACAACGCCTGGTGTTTCCATGGTAAACAAGGAAATAAATGCCTTTCTTTGGAGAACATTCAGAATCAGCTTTTGGAGTCTCATTGTATACTTAAGGGATCCCAAGAGGAACAGACACAACTCTATCTAGATAATCTGTAGGAAGCAAATGATCAAGCCAGCTATGAAGTATGCTCTTGAGAAAGTATTCCTTTAAACTTAGTTATACATTTCATCTAGAGCGTTTCTCTCAAAATTAAATGAAGCAACTGAACAGACTGTAAAAAATCCACAAGGGTTTTTTCCATAAATCCTACTCTCATCTCAGATATTTTCAAAGTAGTTTGGCGTCATTAAAAATAATCTCAATTAGTAACAGAGGATAAAAGGATATACAGCAGCTATTGAAATGATCTATTTATTTAGTCAATCATTTTTCTGTGGTGCTTTATGTGTCCCAGTAATAGAATTTTTGAAGAAAACACATTAACTTCATGATATTAAAACCCTGAGCGATAAATTATGGGTTGCTCCCCCCCCCCCCCTTTCACTTCCTGTTTGGGGCGTAGAAAGATTTCTATGAATAGCAGTTATTGTAATTATTGTCTAAGAAAGAAGGTAGGCAATATTATGTCATGCTCAGACTGCTGGACAGGCACTGAGTGACAGCTTTTCATAACAGCATTGTGGATGTTATCCCAGTGAGCCCTGCTGCAAGGGCATCCCAGTGGCAAAGGAGCAATTATAGTAGGACAGAACTGGGGGCAACAAAGGACGGGGGGAGGCCTTTTGCTTGATGTGTAACACTATCATGATTCCCTATTTATCATGAATGAGAGGTATTAATTCCACTTTTTGTACTCTGCCTAAATGTGATGAATCAGTGTGCCGCACAAATTAATTGGAATAGTAGTTTATTGACTCTCCCAGATGTTGTGCTCATTTATCTTTTTAATGGTTCTTGCTGAGAGATAATATTAAGCTGATATGAGTCACAGTGCAAAATATGCAGGAGGAGGAAAGACTGTGTTTGCAAAGGTACAGCGTTTTCTCTACACTGGAGAGTTCTTGAGGTGTATTTATTTTGCATCTAGGTCCTTTGTGTGAGGAATAAGTATGATAAATACAGGGAAAATTTGTGGAATCAAGTGTAGCAGAGGGAAATTAGACCCATATAATGATTTCTACTGTGAAATAGGCCTAGAGGAGTCAGTTAACAATGAATGAGGAAGAAGCATTGTTCCAGTGGGAGGAAACAAGATGATTTGGAAAAGTTCTTGGAACAGATAAGAAGAATTGAAAACATAAAAAATTTGGCACTGTTACGACTTCAGCTTCTATTAGTAGAACAATATCAAATACGTAAAAATACTGTGTTGCATGAGGATAGACATCTTTCCAAATCTGTTAGAAGTTCAAAACGGGGCTTGGATGAATTCCTAAGGAGATACTAAAGTGAATCAATTGGGGGATATTCTCTGGTAATCTTTGTCTTACATTTGTGGATACTGGAGGAAGAGGAGGAAAGTGGGTCACATAGAGGTGAGGCTTGCAAGCCATCTGCACACAGCACCTCTTCCTGGCACTGGAGACACGGAGAAAACTTGGCTTAGGTGGACATTCATCTGCTTCTGCACATTCTTATGTGTTGAAGTGTAGAACTCAAAGAAACAGCTATATTCAGGCCCTCATCTTTTCTCCAGAAGGCTTGTGCAGTACCTGAACAATCCTAGATTTTTTTCTTAATCCGAAATGCATGCTTGAATTCCTCCTGTGGAAGCCAGACAGATGCATGGTTCTGATGAGTGGTTAATGCTATTTGATGTCAGGTTCTGCAGGTGGTGTCTGTCAGAGGGAAATAGGGTCACTGTACTTTATTTTCTGATATGTGACTACATATTGTCTGTGTAGTAAGTTAGAACGTGCTTCAGTGAAGGTCTGTCCAATGTTTTATGGTTGGAGTGAAGAGGTTGAGAAAAGGAGGGGTTTTGTTCAAAGCTTAGGTCCAGAAGAACCTGTGGCCAGCACAGAATTTACACTGTTTATCTAGCTGTCACTGTTTTTTATCAGTCTCAGAATGCTGTGCAAACCCCAGAAGAATAAAAAAGCAGTCCATTCTAAGGAGATTCCTCTTAGGTTTGCCAGGTGCATGACCACCTCCATCAAGACTCCAGCCATATATCATTGGGGTGCTCTCAAATTAGTGACTGCACAAACCTTGGAGCAAACCTGCTTCCTTTCTAAAAAAACCCACATGCACTGATGGAAGGGAATTCTCGATTAATGCTGACCTGTTTGGCAGCACTGGTGCCCTATGGCCCTTCAGGTGTCATCACTGACAATGCTTGAACTTTGAGGGAATCCTTTATTTACATAAAGAAGCTGCTGCAAAGCTACTGGCTGCATGAAATGCTTTGCCACGGCTTGGGTGCAGCATGGACAGACAGCCGCCCTCTGTGACAGAGCTCTCACAAGCACAGAACTGTACTACTGTCAGCTGTTTTAGCACATGTGGGAGCACTATCACTACTGAGCATCATTTGCCTGGAGATAGTTCTGAAGTGTTCCCACCTCAAGATTTGAGTTCAGAAAAAGTGAGAAATTACAGCACCGGCCCTGTCTGGTGAGAATAAACAGGATTTAAACAGTGCCAGTCATGCCAGGCGTGCTGTTTCACATTCAAGGCTTTCCAGCTGAAATGGCTTGTGTTTTCAGTCTTGGGTAGAAGAAGCTTTGAGGTGCTTGGCAAGAGCTGACTCTCTTCTGTTGAGATAGAAAGCAAAAGAGATCAAAGGAGATTGTGACTACATATAAGGAAGAAAAAAATCCCCAGTAAAAAAAAAAAATTAGATTTCCCATTTCAATGCTGCTATGGAAGCCCCAAAAAGTTGAGGAATCTCCATCCTTGGTGATGTTCAAAACTCACCTTGACAAGCTTCCCGAGGTGATTGTATTTATTTCTTTAACTGGGAACTCAAACGTAAATTTTGGTAATCGAGGTACCACAGTGATGGTGCCAAAGTAAACAGTCATGATAGCTTTGGTGAGTAATGTCAGGAGACAACCCAGAAACTTCCGTCTCCCATCTCTTGGGGCTTAGATTTACAGTAAAAATAATATGAGTGGTCTTTTCTGACTGCTTGGGATCTTCACAGTTTTATAGGGTTGAATCATTGAAAGACATTTTAATCCTCAGGAACTGTCACTTCTCAGTTTAAAATTTTCAGGACTTCCAAGGAGATAGAAATCATTCTACTAGCTAAGGAAATATATGCCTAAAAATAGGATATCGTAAGAGGTTTGACAGCTCGTACATGAGTGGCAAGTTCATGTACTTGGAGGAGAGAGAGGAAGAGAAAGGGTATTTAAGGAAGTTCTTCAAAGGATCCTGTCCACAGAGGGTGTATTGCTTTGCAGTTGGATTTGGAGGAGTGTGGGGAATAGTGGATTCCATAGCAAAGAGAAGTAATCTTGCTGAAAGCAGTTTTGGAGCGGGTAACTAGCTGAGGCGGCCATGGAAAGGTGCTTGTGTGGACAAGAGGAGAGGGTGGTTGGAAAGTTGGGATGGTTTGAGGTTTCTGTTTACGTAGTTTGGTGTAGGGTAGAAGTAGTAGGAGAACTAAAGAATGAAAGATGAGCGTCTTTGGGTGTAGTCAGATTCTGTACACATCAAGTGCTTGGGGGAAGGGCAGGGCAGTGGTTAGCAATTTAGGGGCTTGGTACTCTTTAATTCACAGAGGCTAGTGCTTCCCTCCTACTCTCCCTTAAATGCTTCCATAATGTTCTCTCTATCCTTCATTGTGGAGTAAGCATTTTTCATTGAGGTGTGGAAGAGGCAGAAAAAAAAAATTTAAAAACCCAAAACCTAAAAAAAAAAAAAAAAAAGTTACCTTTTTTATCTGCTAAATCACAACCAGCTTTTTGATTTAGCCACAGTTTATTTTGAGAAAAATAATTGCCAGCCTAATCCAGACAAAGGCTGCATGATTCCTCTTGAAGAGCAGTGTAACTTTGGTGGGATACAGAGGAAACCAGGATAAGACAACCAGATGTTGTAAGAGAGATGTGCAGGTGAGGAGGGCAGCAGAAGAACAATTGATTTCCTTGGAGCCAGAAATTGTTTTGTGTCTGGTTTTGTGTACAAGGGATTTTTTTTTAGTTATATCTGTTTTGTGGTAATTTCAATGCTTTGGTGTGAGATCCAGCAGCCAAAGTGTATCTGGGTTCTGTTTTCTGCTCTGTGACTCCGACATTATGTGACATGAGAATATCTGAATTGCGAGCTGTTTTCAAGCCTTCTGCAGATAAATGAGGTCCCTTGACTGAAATGAAAGTATTCTTCAGTTTGTTTGACCTCTGTTCCTGCATTTGCTTGCCTTCATTATGAATCCTTATAAGTCCCCATCTCTTAGAATTTCACTGGTTCAATAAAAAACTTACAGATATTATAATATTATAGCTTTCCAGTACAAATGGTGAGTATTTATGTCTCCATGTAGAGGTGTCTTGCAGGCTTGATTTTGGTGTGCCCAGTCTTAGTTTTGGTGGCTCAGGCAGCATCTTTACTCCTTTTCCAGGAGACTGCTATTGTGTGCTTGGGTAGTTGTTTCTGTAAAGAAGGACTTTCTGACTTTTCACCCTGAAATTTTCTCCTCTTTGCAGTTGCATCCAGTGGTGTTTTTATTCTGTGATGTGTTGTGTTGTATACATTCTTCGTAAAGTAATAAGCAGTGCCTGTATCCATCCTCACATTTAATCTTAATTTTTTCTCAGTAATAGTTAATGATTTTATTTTTCTCTTTCCTCAGAAGGCATGGACCAAAACTTTTGCCTCTTGCTGAGATTCCTTTAGTTTCCCTACATTTTAGTGATGCCCAGAGTGCCTTTGGTTCATCTGTCTTGGGTGCTCTAGGTTCTCACTGGGAGCAGCAGAAGAGAGAGCTGTTCCATCCTGCCCAAATTTCTCTTCCTCTCCAGTAAAGCAAATCTAATGGCGCTCTGCTTTTTCTCATATTCCCCAGGCTGCTTTTTCCTCTGCTATGCCCAACTTGCTCAAATCCCCCACTGCAAGGTTTTCAGATAATTGCACTGAGGCTGCCCCTTTTAATTACAAATCTTCCCCCTTCCTCCCCTCTTTCAGCCAAGTTATTGAGCCATTTCTGTATATTGCCTGAGACATTTTTCTTTCTCCTTAGCTACGCTTCACTGTCTCACTGAAGACATTGGAGCATTTTCAGTGCTCTGCTCAAAGAGCACCTGAAGAAAAAAACATACTGGCTTTTTGCATGCAACCTACATATTACTGTGATATTTCTCTGTTGGGCTGAGAATTGGACAGATGGAGCTAGAATTACCTTGCTTAGCAAAATTGTTATGCTGTATTGATCTAATGCAGTGCTGGATTAGGCTACATGCTGCTCCCTTACTGTAAGATAAGCTTTTATGTCAGGTTCTTAATGGTGGTGGTAGAGTTTTATTTTGATTTTTTTCCACTTAAGATAATAAACTTGGACTTGTGTGCTTTTTCTGACTCTAATGCAGGCTCCCTGTTTGACCTTAAATATCACAGCGTTTGCTTCCTCATGTACAACATATCAATGGGAAAAATACTGTCCAACTTAGTAGTGTTGTGCAGTCATATGCTTAAAGGGACAAATGCCTGCATGTGAAATGCAGCACAAGTGTGTCAGCTGTGCAGATTTGTGTTGGCAAAAACTCTCCTGTCATGGCTACTGCCCTGCAGAATCCTTAAAAGGCAAAGTGTAAACTACAAGAGACACAATTCGAAAAGCATACAGGGGAAATGGAATAGACACCTTCCAAGAAACATTGCCAAAGATGCAGAAAGGATCAGGACTTCAGTAATAGTACAGCCTATACTGTGGTAGAGATTAATGTTGATTTGGGAGCCACACCGTCCCTGATGCCATGAAAGTCTCAAAATCTGTGTGTTCTGGCAGTGCAAAAAACACCTGTGACTGACTGAAGTCTTGAGGGATGAGTATATGGAAAATACTGGGTCTGTGCTACTCCTTTTTAACCCATATCTTGGAAGTAGTAAATGATGGAATGGGTGTATAAAAACTGTCAGTTTTGTGTTAGAGTGACCTGATTTCTGTTTCTACCTTCTGTTTTCTCCTAAACAGCATTTCTCTGCGAAGACCTCTGTGCTTTAATTTGGAAAGGTATTAAAACACTCCAAGGAATCTCAGACTATTTCAAGAGAGTGGTGTGTGCTTGTTGAAGATGGTGGTATTTACAGAGAATCTTCATGGATTCTAATGCTGGCATCAGTGCAAGAAGAGTGTCGGGAATGGGTTGGCTCTGGATGGTCTTCTTTTTTCATCTAGTCACCTCATTAGAAGGTAAGAACAGATGTTTCACATCATCTTTAAAGTGTTTTCTGTAGAGGTTAAAAAAAAAAAAAGTGTGCTCTCCAGTATGCTTATATCCTAGTTCAGATGAGCATTGAGCACATGTCTTTCTATTTGATGGTTGATCACTATCTCTTGGGATTTAAAAAGTTATTAGTATTGTTTCTGGTGGGAGAGGCAAACCCTCTTGTGAAGGATCATTAGTGAGCATTACTACTAATTATCTCAGAAGTGACTGCCTCAAAGAATAAATTTTTTTTATCCAGGAATAAGCTCCTTGTTTATGCTTTGTGTGTGTTTGATTCTTGTGTTTCTCTTCTTGCAACATGTTTGCTTTGTGAAACAATCTCTGGACGTTTATACCGTTGGAGAAGACAGCACCCACTGGGCTGAAATCAAGAGTTTTTGTCTCACCTCTGAAAAACTTGCCTCAAATAATAGATAGGAGAGGATGTTTTGCATTAACAAGAAGAGGCAGTCCACATTCAGCCAGCAGAGAGGAGGGAGAAAGCACTGGAGGCAGAGTAGGGAAAAGGTAGGCAGGGGAAAAGAGGTGCCAAGAAAATGGTAGAAGAAAGAATAGATGGTAGAAGGGAGGGCGATGAGAGCAGGAGATAAGATGGGAGCTGTGGAAGAGAGTTAGAGAAGGGCAGAGGTACTGTAAACAGTCCCCTTGTTTGTTCCAAGAATATTCTTGCAGCTACATGTGCTCAGTGAACTGTACTGCTTTGTGATGAATGTTCATCTCTTGCATTTCTGAAAGCCACTGAAAGAGGAGAGGAGGGAGAGATGGAATCAAAGGGAAGCAAGGAAAGACCTAGAGGAAAGGAAAGGAGTATTGTGTGAGATCTAACAAAAAGAGGAAAGCTTGTTAAAGCATCCCTTCTCTTAATAGGAGGGGAATACAGTGTGTGTGGGAAGTTCAGAGGCTAAATAATTTATGTAAGATTATAATACAAATTCTTAAATCTCCGAAATTCTGTGAATTGCTGATTTTAAAATTGTATTAAAAATTACTGTGTAATTCCTTGTGTAACTGGTATAGAAATGAGATAGAAATTCTCTCTGCAAATATGAAGTAACTGAGTGATGCCTGTACAAATGAGCATTTTTTGAATTCAGTGCTCAGTCCTGAAAGTTTGTAAAGATAAAAAGAGTTTCAAAAGCACTGTGTGATACAGCTTCACAGATCACATAGTTGACCTGCCTGGATTAAAATAGGACAGTAAAATTCTGCCTGTGGAGAGGAAACAGTAAAGGTGTCCATGAGCTGAACTTCAGCTCTCAATTCAGGGTCAAGGGAGTCAGCATCTTCATTGTGACTGTACTGCATGGTCCTAAGTTTGCACTTTAAAGCTGATTTGCATCTCAGAGGTAAGTATTTTTGTTGTGGTCAAAAGTCAAATAAAAATTATATGGTAGGGGAGGAAAGTCTGATGATAACTATGTGGAAAACTTTGCTTTAGTGCAGAGTTGTCCATAAGGAAGAAAAAAGGCCCATGGCTTGTTTGTTGACTCATTATATACAGCAGAAACTTGAAATTCAGGTTTCAGATTTAAGTTGAAAAATATAGGGAATATCCAGTGTGGTCTTCAGTTTTTGTAGAGCTTCTTAGAAGTTTTAGATGGTGTTTAAAACACATTTCACCTCCAACTAAAGAGAGTTGACTGAATGGGAAAATGAATCAATCAGTTCTTCCTAGTGTTTCTCGGGCATTTGAGTTAAAGTCTGAATGTAAATCACATTCTGTCTCAAACTAAATGTTGTTCAAACTTTGAAATTTTCTAAACCTTAATGTTAATCATTAAGGAAAGAGGGAGAAGCTGTAGAGAGGGGAAGTAGTCAAAAGATTCAGACTATCTTCATATGCATTATGAAGAGAGCAAATACTTAGGCAGAATGCCTCTCAGATAGAAAGAAGACAGCATGCTTTTACAGGACCTAATGGGACTTTAAACACCCTCATGACTCAAAAGTGAAGAAGTTCTTGTAAGCAATT
Organism: Melospiza georgiana; assembly: GCF_028018845.1. NCBI lineage: Eukaryota > Metazoa > Chordata > Aves > Passeriformes > Passerellidae > Melospiza > Melospiza georgiana. Next base: position 79,553,050 of record NC_080431.1, read on the forward strand.
GAAATGATTTTGTTGGTATTGGTTTTAATGCATAAAAAGGAGGCATTAGGCTCAATTTATTTAATATAGCTCTAGTATTTGGACACACTGATTTCACCAGGAATGAGCATGTCTGTGCAAAGTTTTCTAGACATGATTTTTACACCAAAAAAAAGCCTGAATGGAAAGTTGAGGGAAGACTGGTTTGAAAACAGAAAACATTTATATATGGGGGGGGGGGGGGGGGGGGGGGGGTTAGCTTTATAAAAGGAAACACAATTGCACAGAAGTTTTCATTAAGATCACATTTCTCAATGTTTATAGCTCTGCAAGAGTTTTTTGAGGATTTGATTTTGAGAGCATTACTTTTGAACTACACACTGGGTGAAATAATGGATTTTTCCTTTTTCTCAAAGCTACATAAAGAAATACAGTATTTTATTTCTTTAAAAATCTACACTTGTATGTAATTACAGTTTATCACTGAAAATTTAAGTTAACATTTTAGGTTAACCTTTCTGACTTTAAAAGTTTGTGAAGCATAGAATTTAAGAATGCATGATGGGCTGCAGTCAAGACAGGTGAGAGCAAGTGATAACTTGTTAATGAAATAGCTCTTGCTAGGGCACTGAGATCAATTTTATGTGGAATATTGGTTTTGCTTTGATGGAGTTCTAAATGTCTACAGCTGTAAACACAAGCAGAGTTCATTTTGTAGAACTCATTAAATATGTTCCAGAGGAATGATGTGTTCTGTCTGTAAGTGATTGCATTTATTTTACAACAAGCTCTCAAGCCTGCAGAATCCCTGGACAGTCTTTTTAAGTGTCTTCCAGAAATTCAAGACATAGAGACAATAATTCTTCTGCTTTGGTAAAACCTCTTTGCATTAAGAGTATCTCTTTGGCAAAAGGGAATATGGAAGAAAAAAGGTAGTGAGGTCAGACATTTCATTTTTCCCCTATTTTTTCTACTAGCTGGTTGTTGTCTTGGGCTGTTGAAAATAATATATTGATTGCTCAAACTGGCTTGCCTTTGAAGTGGAGGAGAATATGCCTTCCTCAGAGGGAATCTTCAGAGCAGAGTGAAAAATACCACTCTCTTTTGGTTTATTATATGCAGTTTAGTATATACAGAAAAAGGTTTAAATTAATGTCATTTTACTTCAGGGGGAAAAAAAAAGTGAAATTAACTTTTTAGTTTGATTGCTTGTGATTCACATGAGCTAAAAATCCTAGCAAGTATTTTCTTCACAGTGCTTTCCTGGTGCTCTCCTGCATGCCAAAAACTTTGCTACATGCTTGGAAAGCCCAGGGTAGAGGAATATCCTGTTGTAGGCATGCAGAACGTGAATAAGACCTGGCTGGATGTGCAGCCTGTTTGTGAAGGGGGAGCAGACAGGGGTTTATCCTTCTGGTCAGTCTCAGCAGCTCCGTTTGATTCATTTCCTTCCATAATAGATTCCTGTGTAGTTCCTGTGCTAGGGACATCCCTGTTCCCAGGTTTGCACCATGCCCTGTGTTAAACCTGTTCCCAATCTGCTGCTTGGAGGCCAGTAGGACAGGAGAGACTATTCATGCTGCAACCAACACTGTTTATATTCAAAGCTAATTAAAGCTGCAAAGAACAGGAATTGCATTCTTGTAATGCAGGGTCTCTGGGAATTTCAGTGTATGCCTTGGTATAACTTTGGAAAAAATAAGCTCACTTCTTAATGTCTGGGAAGAAAAGCAAGCAGGAGAATGTAGATAAGCATTAAAAGTCACGCTGTGCTGCACTGAAAGTAGCTGGTTTGATGGCAGTGGCAGTTAGACCCAAGTTCTAGACTTAATAGTGAGTGTTTGGAGAATGAACTTCTTAAGCTGTGGAAGAGTAGATATTATATTGTATCTCTAGGAAAGTTGTAGATAGTAATTTAACTGGATTTCATATGCAAAGTTGGACCTTTTTTAATTTTAATTTCTTGATGTCTGCATTTTCTGACATCAGTAGTAGTGCAACATGCTAATCTCAGCAGTTTCCTCAGAGCTTTAACAAAAGAAAGGGGCTGGGGAAGAGAAAAATACACAATCATTCATAAAGCTTAGAAACTGTGTTACCTTGCAAAAAGCTGTGTACTTCCATATCCTACAGCATTTGGCTGTCATTTCTCTCTTTCACAGATGGTACATAACTCCTGGTTGGAGTGTGAGAATTCCTCCTTGCAGATGACAACTTTGATATTCTGATAGTGTCAGCATTTTGCTCTGACAGAGCAAGCAGTTAAATTACATTATACTTCATGGAACTTACTAAACACATATCCCATTGATTCCAAATAGCTTTTCTAAAATTAATTGCATTTGAGAAGTAACATTACAGAAGTAACACGGGATCATTCATTGAAGGATTGACATTATAGCTTTATACAAGAAAAAATTTGAACTCATTTCTCTCATATAGGTTGGCTTTTTATATATATTCTCTTATATTAGGAGGCATATTCTATAATTCTGTAGCTTGTTTTTTTGTATTAAGTCATTGCAAATCTTTAAGACATTTTCTTTTAAAAAACAACATCAACCTTTGTGTTGGATAGTTATGAACAACTAGGATTTTTTAGGCTATTTTTGGTTGGTTTTTTACTTGTTTCATCAACTCATTTTTTAAGAAAGGAGTACTTACTATGGTTGCATATGCCATTAGCTACTGATATATTATTTACTTCACCACAATTGCTGTTTAGTTTTGGAAGACATTCTATTGTATTTAGGGCTTCCCAAAGGTTTCACCCTATTTTGTCTCCAAATGATTGACCCAATGAATAAATATATTTGTTTATATGAGTGATAAAAACTTCTTGATAAAAGTGTTCTCTCCCCATGCTTAAAGGAGCACATAGGAACAGTGAAAGGCAGGGGACCCTCAATAACCTAACAGAGAAATAAGTGCCCTGACCCAGCTTCTCCCAGAGCTATCACAGGAGTGTGATCAGTCCATGGAGTGGGAATGAGCCCATTAAGTTAAATCAGTGGAAGTGCTCTCTGGAGCACCTTTCAGATTGAAGCAGATTATTGCCAGCAAGGGGCAGGGTGTTTATTGTGGGGTGTAGGGAAGATAATCTGCAAAATTTATTGTGGGTTGTTTAGGGGAGTAACTGTAGGTGTGGAAAGGGAGGATTAAGTGTGAGAAAGTAGAGAGATAAGGGGCCAGTCACATACACCAACTGCAGGTCAGTATGGCTGTCAGGCATCTGATCACTACAGTCTGTCCTATCTTCTTACTAAATTCCATTTTTCACCAGTTACCTGGGTGAAGGGGCTTTGTTTTTGTGTGTCTGTGTGTGTCTGTGTGTGTGTCTGTGGGTCTGTGTGTGTCTGTGTGTGTGTGTGTCTGTCTGTCTGTCTGTGTGTGTGTGTGTACATTTATATACCAGCAACTGGAGCTGAACCACAGCTCAGAGTGGCCCATGAGTCAGTGCTACCAGCAGCTGAAGATCATGGAATGGATGAAAAGCAAGTGCTAGGAACTCAAGGTGGACCACAGGTCACAGGATCTGTGCATCTGTGATGCAAGCAGCCAGCAACTGGAGTGAGTGAGCTTGAATTGGTGAGTTTGTGATCTCTATAGCAAGCCCGACTAGCTTGCTGGTGGAGTTAGTGGGTTGGGAAGGCAGGGAAAGAGCAGAGTCTGGAGGAAGAGTGAGACACCAGTTTAAATGTGTGTGTCTCTATGAGTGAGACGAGCAGAGGGTTTTATCTAGTGAGGGAAGAACTATGAGGAGCTCCAGGTCGGGTATTCTGGTCACCATGAATTCCAGGGGTTCTTTGAGAGTACTGTCTATGTGTTGTGTATCTCAGTGTACCCAGAGACAATATGATCCCAGGGCAGCTCCTGGGTAGGCAGAGTGTCAAAGACCACTTCATGGAGAGATCCACAGAATAGCAGCTCAGGAGAGCAAGCACCCAGGGCTAGCTGCTGGGTAGGCTGCACCCTTAAAGCCATATAGCAGGGGATCCATAGCATGCCTCTGTGTGTGTGAAGGGGTGTACAGACAGTGAGTGAGCTTGTCTGGCTGCTCACACCAGGAGTGAGCTTCAGCTGAGCTTCAGGTAGCAGCAGGTGGAGAGACCGCAGATCCAGAGGTCAGGAGGCTAAATCTTTAAGGACAGTTATTGCAGAGATCCACATTGTATACAAATGCATATATATTTCCCACTAGCAGACCTGAATCCTGACCAACCAGAAAGGGGAGCAGGATGAGGCCATTGGTGGTGCTGTTTCTGTTTGCATGACTGGTGAGTGTTTCTGCCTGTGTTGATCTTTGTGGCTGGCCATTCATAGATGTGCAGTGCCTGGATATGTTTGTGTGTGTGCCTGTTGGGAATACCCACCTAACCCTGCTATTGGTTGTGCCTGGGGCCACGGAGCTGCAGCAGCCTGGCTTGTGTGAGGTTACTGGATTTGACAGCTCCTAACACTATTTTTGCATAAGCCCAGGGAATGCTTTCTCTTCCCAGCCTTCTTAGAGAGCATTCACACACTTCCTACTTTTTCAAGGAATGATCATGGAAGGCAGAATAAGCTCAGAAATGTTTCAGTTCTTTTCAAATCTGTTAAGCAAGCAAGTTTTGCTGCTTGAGGCATTCACTCCATAGCAAAGCAAACTCTCTGACTGTTACCTTTTACCATAGTGCCCTTTGCCTTCTATCAGTGTACATTTGGATATACTCAGAATTCAATTGGACAAGGTTTGGAGCAGCCTACTGTAATTTAGCCTGGCCTTGAGCGGGGCGGGGTGTTGGTTAAGATGACCTCTGTACCTCCCTTCTAGCTTGTTTCATTCTGTGATTCTACAGTTTTAGTAGCAGATTCTCATCACACAGGTAAAGGGATTCTTTTACTCTCTTCTCAGGATCGACTCACTTGTCTGTGGCTGTAGTTTGCAAGGCTTTGGTTGTATAATTCCCTCTTGCACCACTGCACTGTTAAGACACCAGGGGCAAATATTCTTCAATCCAGAAAGCTGTTAGGCCATCTCTGCCTCCATGAAGGTTGTCTAAGGGTCAGTCATCCTTGGGTAAATTGCCATCCTCTTGCATCAAGGGATCATTTTGTCTGTAACACAAGCGCTTAATAGTCTTGCTTGAAAGTACAGGCAGACCAAAATGTAAAAATTATTAACGTGCCTATTCTGAACAGCCTGATCTGTAATAGCTTCCAGCCTCTGCCCAGTTTTTCTGGATGTTGACATTATAGCATAATGTAGCCCAAGAGATTGGTTTGTGATGTAAATACAGAATAGTACGAGCTGAAGTATTTGGGATTTTTATTTCACCTTTCTGTCTGGCAAGAGCTGAGAATACTCAAATGAGAGTTAAGATTTTGCAGAGTGTAATGAACCCATTTGACTCTTCTGTAAAAAGTGATGGTTTTTTGGTTGGTTTTTTTTTTTAGTTTAGAGAAGAGAAATATAGGAGAATCTCTCATTAGTTGTTTTTATCTTCCTTGAAGTAAAATAGCAGTTGTAATATGCAATTGGAATATCATTATTCAAAACTGAGATTAAATCAGGAGTAGAAAAAGAATTGTAGAATTATCGTAATTTCACGTGTTTCAAAGCCTCTAGGTTGCTCAGATACCTTGCCTATTCCTCATTTTTAATGCAGAGTAGAATATTGCTCCAATGATACCCTGAGATACCTGAATCAGTGTTGCCCCTAGCAGCATCGTGGGCTGGATTGAGACTGAGTCTAACCTGATGTTGCAAGACCCTTGATTTTGAGCAATATTGAAAGGGTATAAGTCATTTTTCTTCCAAGGTGATAAATTCAACTGAACAGATAATTTCTGTTGGCACTGAAGAGGAGCAGAATACTGGTGTGGCCCAGCCCAGTGAGGATGTGAAGTGCTATTTAGTCATCAGTGCTAATAAAGTGTCAGAGTGAAAGCTTATACCTGTACACATGTAGTCATTCATACTGTTAAATTATGAGCACAGCCATGGGTTTGTTTGGCCCATGCCAAATAATCTTATCACAAACAGGGGTTTGGATGGACTGAGGACCTTTCCTGGGAGGTGGTTTGGATGCAGCTGTGCACTTCTGTGGGGTTGGAATTTTTAGCCATGGGAACATGAACCATAGTGCTTGTTGTCCTCAGAGCTAGAGAGCTGTTTAACAGCTTGTTAGATTTATGAGTGTGCGTGCAGCTAGTGTGACTGGGGATGTGATTCCAGGCACACAGCCAGTAGGAAAGGGAGGAAGAACAAAAATAGTGAGGGACTTTTGGCTGTAGGTTGCAAAATGAGATTTATGCACACAAAATTCTTGTGTACTTTTCTTATTTTTCTAGTGGTTTCTGACTTAAAGTACTCACTGTGAAAGGGACAGTTCTGTCTGCTTCAGGCTGCCTATTTCTGTTTGCTTGTGAAATACTCACGTGCTTGGTAAATACTGCCTTGCTCACTGGTGAGAAGTTGTCTGGGGAATCTGCTTGACATGGCAGAGCAAGAGCTACTGAGCAAATCTTCTCCATTTCCTTTCTTCTCCATTTCTTTCTCACTTTCTGTATGGCTTTCCATGCCCTGATTAACTTTTCTCTATTTTACTTCTAGAGTTTCCAAGGGGTAGAAGTATTGTACTTTGGTAAATGGGAGACTCAGATCTGATTAGAAAAAAGTTCTTTCTGTCTTGAAAAATGGCCTTATGTATTATTTCAGCATATGTCTGGGATCCCAGTGGCAAAGTAATGACAAGACACTGTGCAATCCCTGTGCCAGACTGTGCAATTGAGAAGGTAATGGGCATGGGGGATACCAAGTTCCTCTGCTGCTAGGGCAGCCTAGGGCAGGCTGTGCCTCAGGGAGGCATAGGCCTTTTGCAGATGTTCTGCTGCTCAGAGGGGCTGTTGGAGCTGAGCTATCCTTGAGAATGGAGCTGCTCAGCATTTCCTGAGGTCCGTTACATAATTTTAGTGGGGTTATGCTTCGGCTGTAACCAGTAGTTCTTTCCAGTTTTGGCAAGCCAGGCCTCGTAGTTTGCACTGCTTTTGAATCAAGGAGCTGCATCCTCAGGGAGGTCTAAAAAGTATAAAATGTCTGTAGGAATACAGGGAATGTAGTTCAGGGACATTGGTGAAGGCTGAGGTCTGTATAAACTTGCTCATTTGATCATGTCTGCATTAGGATGAGTCTTTCCTTTCCAGTGATTAATGGGGAGTGAATCCCCAGGTGTATTGATAGGGATAGTGACATAAGCAATTCATAACTGGAAATAGAAAACATTGAGGATCTCTCTCCTACATAAAACATGGAACAATCATATTACTAAACCTTTGCAAGGTTTAATAATGGATCATGAACCTTATTTGTAAGCTGGCATTAGGTTTTGGGTTGGATTTTTTAATCTGTTTTTTGCAGGTTTTTTTTTTAAGTGATAAGATAGAAATATGAAAATCAAAATAAGCAAATAAAACTCCCCAGAATTTAGGAAAAACCAATTGATTTATACAGTATATATCAACACATGTAAATAACCTATTCACCTGAGTCATTTTCTTATTCTGTGTCCTAAATATACAGAGTGAAGAGTACATGCTTGCATACCACAGTGGTCTCAGACCCTGACATTCTCTTTTGGAGAATACTTTGTTTATAGTTTGGACTGTCAGAATCTCTTTTGTGTTTCTTTGTACCCAAGCAGAGAATAATTGCCCAAGAGCAGTCAAGGCTGATATCTGATCTGTCTGCAGTGGTAGATTCAATAACAATGGAAATGCAGACTAGTTGTGGGAATAAACTAGGCCTGTGAAGTTCTGCATGTACCCTACTCTTGAGCAGTGTAATAATGCAACAGATTATTTAATACTGTATTTCCTTATAATGTAATTATAATTCCTAATACTGTAATTATTTAATAATGTAATTCCCAACTCCAGAACAAAATCAATCCATTACAGGATCATCTGGGTCATAAACTCCCAAAGAAATTTGGTACCAGAGCTGGGAACAAACATGCTTTGGCCTTGTGTCCACACTTACATGTGCAGATACAATGGGCAGCCATAATTCTAATGAGAGTGGCATGCATTCATGTAGCTCATATTATGTCCCACCTTTTCCTTTCCAAAAAGAGTGGGGCCTCATCTGAACTGCTCATTATGATAACTCTGCACCATGCTGTCAGTGTGCTTATACTTTGCCTGGGAAAGTCTGGTGAGAATATTGCCAAGCCACTTGAGAATCATGAGTTAGCATGATTATGTGTCCAGTGCTTCTGCCTTTGTCTTGGCCTTTCTTAATTTATTAGTATGGACATAACCTGTCATATTTAGTCTCAAAACATGAATGTTTATTTTTGGTGTATGGAAGTCCTCTACAAGAAAATCTTGAGAGGAACAAATAAGATTTTAGTCTGACTTGGAATAGCACAGAATACTTTTTTTAATTTAATTTTTTTAAATACAAACAGAAATACTTCTGGATACAACTCAAGAGACCTCAGAGATTGGCTGGACTGCACATCCTTCTGACGGGGTAAGCATTTCCCTTGTCCCTCCTCTCGACTCCATGTCTGCTGGGAAGACATGCATGCATCTGATGAAGAAAGGGAAACTGAGAGACTTGGCTTATAGGTTTTGTACATATGAAGAATTTGAACACAGTGTGTTTTGCAAAGCCAGATTGTTAAGAGAGAAGGGTGCTGAGTAGGATGCTATTGCCACATCCTTATCCTATTCCTTCACCTCTGCTCCAGAAATACTAAAGAGTTCTACAGCCACCCCTCCATATAGAATAGAATAGAATAGAATAGAATAGAATAGAATAGAATAGAATAGAATAGAATAGAATAGAATAGAATAGAATAGAATAGAATAGAATAGAATAGAATATTTCCGTTGGAAGGTACCTACAACAATCACCTAGTCAAGCTGCCTAACTACTTAAGGGCTGTTGAACTATAAATGTTATAAAGGGCACTGTCAAATGTCTCTTAAACACTGACATGCTTGGGGTATTGACCACATCTCTAGGAAGCCTGTTCTAGTGTCTGACCACCCTCTAGGTAAAGAAATGTTTCCTGATGTCAGTTTTGAGGTTCCCCTGAGGCAGATTTGAACCATTCCCATGCATCCTATCATGGATCAAGGAGAAGGGATCAGCACTTCCCTCTCCAGTTCCCCTCCTCAGGGAGCTGCAGAGCAAGGGGGTCACCCCTCAGCCTCTCTTTTCTCCTAACTGGACAAACCCAGAGCCCTCAGCCACTCCTCCCAGGACACACCTTCCAGCCCGTTCTCCAGCTTTGTTTCCCACCTCTGCACACATTCAGAGACTTTCCCACCCCTCTGGAGTGGTGGTGCCCAGAGCTGCCCCCAGCGCTCCGGGTGAGGCCGCAGCAGCGCTGAGCACAGCGGGTGATGGATGATCCCCCTGTGCCCGGCTGTGCTCTGTGTTTGATGCCCCCAGGACACGGTTCCTGCCCTCTGGGCTGTGCCCTGCTGACCCTCACTGAGCTGCTGCTGCCCCCAGCACCCCCAGGGCCCTCCCTGCCAGACATTCCTGTCACAGTTTGTACTTGTGCCTGCACTTACTCCATCCCAGGTGCAGGATCTGGCACTTGTCCTTGTTAAGTTTTGTGCCATGAATGATTGCCCAATGCTCCCATGGTATACAAACATTTCAGTTGTGCTCCTGAGCTCTCCATGCTCCCAGGAGCAGCATACATGATCCCAGCTGGCAGTGCTGTCCTAAGTCTAGGCCATGCCAGTCTTTGGTTTATCTTCAGCTCTCCTGGTGGTATGCCCTTCCTTCATCAATTATAGATTAAATCTCCCAATCAGTTCCTCCAGTTTATTAACAAAGATGCATTTCTTTCATCAGAACGCTGGATCCTGTCATGTCCCAACACACCCTGTGTCTCAGAGATTCTTCAGTGGTTACGAACCCAAGCATTTTGGCAGAGGCACCAGTCCTGAAGCCAGTATTGGTGTCTCAGCATCATTTGTTTCTTTCAAATGTGCCTTACTGCTACTGGAAAGATTGAGAAAAACACTACCTGTACTTGCTCCTGATTTTTTTAACGTTTCATCCAGGGCCCTGAAAACTCTTGATCAACTTTTCACTTTTTGTTGGGACATCATTTTTACCCATGTGAAAAAGCAGGTGTGGATAGTAGTCTGAAGGCTGTACTGAGCTCTTCCATCATCTGGTGACATTGCTAAACTGGGGCCCAGGGAGACAGCACTTGACTGAAAAGATGTTCCGATGAGTAAAAGGGTGCTTCTGTTTCACACAGGAGGGAGTCACTAATGACCATAACTTGCTGTTGTTTCTTCTTGGCAAATGGTCTTAGTACAGATCTTAATTGTAAGAAGTTGGTTGGTCGGACTTTCATGAGAATGCTTGAGCAGGTTCCTTCTCTTCTATCTCAACTATGCACGTCCTCTGTCATATCCAGGGCCCTGTACCTATTGTGTAAAGCTTGTTGAGAGGGTAAGGAGGGTTTTGTCATACGGCTTTGTACAGGAGCCTGCTTCTACCCCTCCTTATCCCTCCCTTGTGCCTTCCTGCAGGCACAAACTCGATCTGGACCTGCCCCTGTAATGGCTGTGGTGATAAGAAATGTCAGAACACAGCTCTTGCTGTGGTAAAGCTACGTAGAAGGGACTTATGCTTTAATGTGTTCTCCAGAGAACAGTGTCTTTTGCTCTGTTTCATTTGTTTGTATCATTTGTTTTGTCTCTGGAGACAAGAGATGGGAAGATAGGAAGGAAGAAAGTGTGACTCTCGCATTTTAAGATTCTCAATGTCGTGTGGCCAAGTTTGCATGATTTATGTTTTCTGTCACAACAATTCTTACTTCAGAGCTTTGACTGCTCTTCTTTACAGGGTCATACTCTGTCTAGAAGGCTCTGCTGCACATAGCATAAACAAGTTCAAATTTCGTCATAGACATGGCAAGGAGAAGGGGAAGACAAAAACCTGTCCTGAATTTTTGGTGCAGTTGAATACTGAATCCATTTTTTTATTCCTATTTCTTTTTTCTCCTCTATATCCATTGTAGTGGGATGAGGTAAGTGTCCTGGATGACAAGAAGCGCCTGATCCGAACCTTTCAAGTGTGCAACGTGGCTGAACCAGGTCAGAACAACTGGCTGCGCACTCACTTCATAGAGCGGCGCGGGGCTCACCGCGTCCACGTCCGGCTCCGCTTCTCCGTGAGGGACTGCGCCAGCATGCGCACCGTGGCCTCCTCCTGCAAGGAGACTTTCACACTCTACTACCACCAGTCGGACGCTGACATTGCCTCTCAGGACATGCCGGAGTGGCGTGAGGGCCCCTGGACCAAAGTGGATACTATTGCAGCTGATGAAAGCTTCTCCCAGGTGGACAGCACTGGGAAGGTGGTCAAGATGAATGTTAAAGTACGTAGCTTTGGGCCACTCACCAAGCATGGCTTCTACCTGGCCTTCCAGGATTCGGGAGCCTGCATGTCCTTGGTGGCAGTCCAAGTCTTTTTCTACAAGTGCCCAGCTGTGGTGAAAGGGTTTGCCTCCTTTCCTGAAACGTTTGCTGGCGGGGAGAGGACCTCACTGGTGGAATCCCCGGGGACATGTGTACCCAACGCTGAAGAGACAAGCACAACGGGGTCCTCAAGTGTTCGGCTGCACTGCAATGGAGAAGGGGAGTGGATGGTGGCCATTGGACGATGTACCTGCAAGGCTGGCTACCAGCCTGTGGATGATGAACGAGCCTGCCAAGGTGAGGGAACTTTTTTCCTCTTCCCCTTAGGCAGCCATTTTTTCATTGGTTCTCTGTGTCAGCAATATTTGGCCCTAGCCAAAATTTCAGAGAGCTGGGAGAGAGAATAATTTTTCACAGAGATCGCCTTGTTTCACACATTTAACTCCTCAGACTGGAGTTGGAGTGACCATTTTTCCTGGTTTAGGAATGGTGTTCTTTAGTTTGGTATTGCCACTAAAACCATGCTGCCACTCACTCCCCCTCCAGTTGGAAACACAAAATACAAAGATCATCAGTTACGATAAGAACAGTTTACTGGAAACAGCAATGAGATAATAAAATGAACATAACAACAACAATATTAACAACAAAAGGTGTATGACAGATGATTTACATGGGAAGTGACAATAAACAAATACTGATCACATTGGTTCTTTCCAACACAGAAAGGTTTTCTCCCAACAGAAAGGAATACCCTTTTCCTGGAAGTGTGAGTGCCTTCCCTCCACCCCTGTCAATGATAAGGGTGGTGTAGAGTAACATCTGTTCCTGGTTACACCCCCACAGCCATGCCCACTCCCAGCTAATGCAAGAGATTGTCCTTGTCCTGGCCAAAACCAGGACACCACTGCTTGCTGCTAAGAATATGGTTGGAAGCTCCACTCAGGCCTTAGTTACTGCTGCCACCAGAGACAGCCTCTGAGGGTACTCACACAGATCTAGCAGGAGCTGTCACTAGCCAGATCTACTATAATTCCACTTATTTACCAAGAGGCAGCAGCATTAGAAGGAAGATGCCACATGGAGGAGAGCTGAGTCCAGAGCTAATACACTCTGTCCTAGTTATTTCGGGCCTTTTTGCTAATGTATAGTAATACAATAAAAAACAGGGAAAGAGCAGCAGCCTGATCATGGGAGAGGGAAAATGTGGCTCTGTGAGCTTGTCCTGACTAGAAAAAGCAGTCACAATGGTATCATCATTACCAATAATGTACTCTCTGTATTTCTGTGATATGCTTGTTGGAGGAAGTAGAGTACATTACATGTCACTCAGAAGTGATATTGGGCTAAAATCTGGCCAAGCCTGAGCACCCAGTCTAATGTCATGACTGTGTTCCTGTCTTAAGGTTAGGACAGTCCATTAGAGCAAACTGCTTATGCTGGTTGTGTAATTTGTGTGTGACGTTCTTCTGGTGCTTCCTTTGTTTCAGCATGCATCTACTCAAAATCTCTCAGCAGTTTAAAATGTTGCTGCGCTACACCTAGTACTCTAAAAGATAAATGTCATGTGGAACACAGTTTTGGCTGCAGACAAAATTTAAAAGTTGGATTTATTCAAACAATAGTTCAGCTTGGACCCGGAATGTACAAATACTCTGGTTAACACCAGAGTGCAAATGCAATGACTAATTAATGTTGTCAATATTACCTTAAATTCCTGCTTCATAAAGTGATTTGGGTCATGCAAAATAGCTTTATTAAAATACAGGTCATTGTACTGGAAACTTAAAAAGCAATTAAAATTGGTAAGTGCTTTTCACTTGTTTAAACTTTGAGAATAATTAAAATATGTGTGCCTTTTTATCCTGCTCATTCTGAGAGAAATGTAACTACATTCATTTAGTGCTGCTTCAGAGACAGTAAGCTCTGACAGAGCAGCTCTGTATGGCACTAAATTTGTTGTGTGCATCAGTAGCATGACGAGTTTACAGTCTAAAAAAACTGCCAGTCAATAATTTAGTTTCAAATAGTAGTCTTAAGCAGTCAAAAAAAAAAAAAAAAAGAAAGAATGAAAGAAATTTGGCTTGCCAAATAAAAACAAGGATTTTTTTTAAAAATATCTCTTCCGTTTTCCATAGTATTCAGTGAAAGCTGATACTTCCTTGCAGCCTCATTGTCACAGAAGCTGGAGACAGGTGAAAATGGTTAATATTATAAGGAATAACTCAAATAATGACAGTCTATCAAGCTACAAAAGTCAGTTCCTATAATTTACTTCCCGAGATTCCATGAGCAGCCTAGAGCAGCCAATGACAATCAGATATGAATCATAATGTTAAAGGGTATTCTTTCCTCCTCATGTTTTTTGTAAACTCCTCTGGCTTGATCATCATTCCCAGTCTCTTCTCCTGCTAACAACATGTTGCTGTCCTATGTGAATGAAGCCATACTTGGCTCGTGTTCCCTTGCTTGGTGTTCCTCTGTGTGGAGTCCTCTCCAGCCCTTCTCCTCTGTTCTTGTGTTCTCCTTCCCTAAGAACAGATGTCCACCCTGATACAGAGCAGCCACAGTGTTCTAGAGGAAACGCAGAACAAAAGCAATAGCTCAAGGGTAGATTTCTACTGATGATAATGCAGAGAGGTGTTCTTAATAAGACTGAAGAATCAACCAAGGATAAGAAGGAGAAGCAAGTTTCATTCTTACACTTCGGTAGAAAGAAGAGTGTGTGGGCATTGCCTTCCCCCTCACCATATGCAAGCCTGTGGAGTCCTTCCTGGACCAGCTGTTATCTCTTTATTTAGAGCAACAAATCTGCCAAGAGCCATTCTGAGCAGATAGATAGAAAGCCCTTCTTTTCCCCGTGCCCCCTATCATGATTTAAGGTTCTTTCTTTCCGTATTTTTATAAGACTGCCTGCTCTGTGTTACTATATGGCAGATTTCTCCAGCTAAATAGAAGAGTGAAACAGCAACCTTTAGCAAGCCCTTTGGGTGATGTGGGTGCAATCTGTGTGGGATTCACTTTTCACTTAATCTAATTAGACTTGTCATGCTGAACAGTCAAAAAAGAGAATGGCAGTTTACAGAGGAAAAAAGAAGCTTGGGACCTTAGTTCCTTTTCTTTCTGTAGATGTATGCACACAGGGTGCCTTAACATGCAAAATCATATAGGATTTAGATTACCAGGTGCTTTTGAAAATAGTATTTAGAATTTATGACGGGGACATTTTAAAAAATATTTTTAAATGACAATATAGAAAAAAATAGAAGAGGAATGACTGCCTGATATAGTACTAAGCTAACTTACAAATAAAGAAGGACAGAGCTCTGGATAGAGCTGAGCTGATTAGCCATGTGTGTGGCACCTCTGTACAAACATACTTAACCAGAGGCAGAAAATACCAGCCAGAAAGAGGAGGAGGTAACAAGTTTGGAGTGGAAAGCTTTAAGCTGAACTTGGGGGAGGAGGATAGGTGTTGGTTTAATGTTTGTTTTTGTTTTCTCATTACCCAAATCTATGTTAATCAGCAATAAATTAAATTTCCCCAAGCCAAGTCTGTCTTGCCTGTGACAGTAATTGGTAAACAAGCTCCCTGTCTTTATAACTTCTTTACCTCTGCCCACAAGTTTTCTTATCCAATTTTCTCCCTATATCTTGCTGAGGAGAAAGAGTTAGAGGGTGGGCATTTGGGTGTTTACCAAGGTTAGCCATCCACATGGCTGCTTCTCCTCTCTTCTTTCTCTGGATGTTTGTTTCTAAGAGTACTTAGCAAGCAAAAGGTCTGCCTGTCTTCTGTAGTTCATTTAAGGATTCCATAAAATTGCCCATGTCCTTTGATATATGCGGTCCCTTCTGATTGCAGAAGGAATCACATCTGTATTACTGATAACTACAGGAGCAAGCAACTGTGCATGGAGCTGTTGGAGGTCTCATTTGGGAAGAATATTGCATGATTATTTTTGTGTTACTAAAAAATGCCCTTTCTCATCATCTTGGATAAACCTTTTTCAGTGTGTGAGGCTAAAAGAATGTTAAGATTTATGTTAAAATAAAATATTAGATAGTCTGCTAAAAATATGCACATACTGGTAGCAAAGGGAAAAAAGAGCACAATAAGGTCTTCTTAAATTTTAATCACTTAAAGGATGCTTCCTTTAAAAGCACAGGATAATTTACGTTGCAGGGACTTGTGAAAGTCATCTGCTCCAACCCCATGCTCCAAGCAGGACCAAATTGGGTTAGGTCACTCAAGGCCTGTTCTACTCTAGTTTTAGTTATTACTGAAGATGAAGATTACACAATGTCCCTGGGCAACTGTTCCAATATTTGACAACACCCATGGTGAAATTCCTTTTTCCTATGCAGAAGAAGGTTTTAGTAAGATGTAGTAAGAGGTTATTACAGCTTCTGTCTGTTATCTCATGTTCTGCCACCTTGAGCCTACACCTTCATCATATCCTCCCATTACGTGCCTGATGACAGCCGTAAGCTCCCACCCCACAGCCTGCTCTGCTTCAAACCCAGTGTCTTAGCCTCTCCTGGGTAAGAGCTTTAATTTCAAGGTAAACTCACAGCTGACAACAATGTTTGGTGCCTTGATCTAGATTACCCTTTTCAATTTTTTTTTCTTCCATACTGCTCCCTTCATCAGCTCCTTGAGCCTCCTTCTGCTACTTGCACATACATTTTGGTGCTTTCAAGTAGTTTGCTTCTTTTCCTGTATCAAGTGCTTACTGTCTACTCATATTCTGTCCTACCCTGCCCAAATCTTTCCTCTCATGTTTTTGCCTTTTTTTTTCCTCACACAACCCATTCCCTGGCAGTTCTCCCACATATAATTAGGCAGTAATTGCTTCAGCTCCACCTCTTTTACCTAAAAAATCCCTTACTCAACTGATCTCCTATCAACAGTTAAGCAGGAAAGAGTTCTTCATTTATTTTATCTCAGTTGATTTGATGCTCTTCTTCAAGACTCAAAAGACACACTTTTCTCTCCTTATGTTTCTTTCATTTTCCAGTCTCTCTTCCCCACCCAAACAGTTGTAGTAAGTGTGAAACTCCAGATCAACCCAGGGCCCTATTGCATCACTGTGCCTGGCTTCTATTGCAGGCTGATCCCACCTTATTCAGAACAAGATGCACAGTAGCAGTCGCTGTGGAATAGCCTGGCCCAGTAGGAATTTACAACCACCATAAGCAAGCCATAGGTATATTTATGGGAAGGGGAGGGGGGAAGAAGTGTTTTGTCTAAAAGACACTACAGTTTTTATTTCCTAGTGTGCATTCTGCATGCTAATTATGCTATATTTCTAGCATTTTGAGAAATGTATTGTCTAAATATCTGCATCATGATTCTACAATGTTATTGGTTGCTAACTCCTTTCCACCATCGTGCCCTCTAGTGCCAA
Source organism: Melospiza georgiana (assembly GCF_028018845.1). Lineage (NCBI taxonomy): Eukaryota > Metazoa > Chordata > Aves > Passeriformes > Passerellidae > Melospiza > Melospiza georgiana. The sequence continues at coordinate 79,569,879 of NC_080431.1, forward strand.
TCTCCATCCCTTTACCTAGAGTCATTCTCATTTGAGGCCCTCTATAGCTCTCCACATCCAGTTTTCCCTAGGTCTCAAAATCATCTGTGTCCACTCGTCCTTCCCAGGTTGACTCCAGTTCCAGCTTTGACACTGCTCATTTTCAATACTCTCACATCTAGTATTTATTCTTGCTGCCCCACAGTTCACCTGGGAGCAGAACTCCTATACAAGATACAGGTCACTTGCCTCAGTCAAGAAGAGAGCAATTTTATGCTCTTCTAAATGTCTTCTTATGTCTCAGTTCAGCTCCAAGTCATATCTGCATACAAAAAGTCAGTGTCACCTGCATCACATTCCCTAAAGTCACTGCTGCATGTACCTAAAGCTCTGGTGAAGTTCCAAGCTGCCTTTCTTGGTCCTTCTCCTCTTGCTGCATTTTGCTTAGTTCTCTAAATATTTCCTCTCTGGCCTTACTGTCCAAGTGAGCTTTTAAATGCCTCTTTCTCTACCTCTTTGGTTCTTGGTCTGTCCTCTCTTCATCTTCATTTTCATTTTCTTTACCCCTCTCCCTACTGCCCCTCCATGATCCCAGCACTTTTCTCTGCTGGTTTTGCTATTTGTTATTGTTAGAAGTCACCAGAAGCTGTTCCTCTGGCCTCCCGGGTGGAACTTGTCTCCAGTGAGCAGTCAGGCAAACACAGGCAACACAGGGGCAAGTGTTGTAGGGGGAGCTGAGGAAAACTGGGTCAGTGTCTGAGATGAGCTGTGCCCAGCTGAACTGTGTTGGCATTCTGACACTGCGCCAAGATATGAAAAATGACTGAGACAAGCTGAGGGAAAAGCGCTTGCGCACTCCAAACTCTGCCTTCTCCTTTCGTAGTAGGCTTGTCTTGATGGGAAGTGGCAGCTTGCTCTGCCCCCTGAGGTGCTAGCTCTGCAACCCTCTGTCACTGCATCCGATATTGTGTATCAATCAGAGCTAGATCTGCGTTTTCTTGGAAAGTCCTGGTGCTGGGGGATGGTAAGTTGCACTATCCTCAGTGACAAGGACTGTGGCTTAGCTGGTGTTCCTGTTTTGTGTGAAGTTGTTCTGCAGGAACACGGTGGAGGTGTTTCAAGAGAAGCCCTTCTTGTTCAGGCTTTCTCTGCAATGGTCCTGAGGTGGTATTGTTCACTAAAGGAAATCCTGCTGCAGTCTGAACATTTGTTACAACTGTCTCCATTGAGCACAGTCATCTGCAGAGGCTGTAGGACCACGGCAAGTGGACCTGATGCCATGATCTGCTGTAAGAGGGGAATGCAAGGCAAGATCATTCAGAAACAAGTGAGAGATGGATTCTGTCTGTGTGTACGAAGACAGCCCTAGGCTCACTGTAAGTGCTTGAATAAGAGGAAGTGGCTTTTGCCTATTTAGATTGCCAGGGAATTTTTTTCTCTTTCCTCCTGACTTGACTTTCGATATACTATTTATAGTGACTGGACTGAGGCAATGCCAGGAAAAGCTCCATGTCCTGGGAACAATTATTATTGCTATCTGTGGGCTAAAGTCCTGAGTGCTGTGGGCAGCCTATCTTAGACAATTCTGGAAAGGGATAATGGTTCCTGTGAATGTAAGCAGCTCTCTGACTGGATGCAGAGGCAGGGTTCAGCTGGAAGTAGAAAGTTTGTGATAGCTGCAGTGCCTGCCTTTGGAAGCCATTCTTTAGCTTCTTGTAGCTTGAGGCCAGTTAGTGTCTACTTTATTCAGTTCGGCCATTTTGGCCAAAATTACAGATGTAAAATATAAGCAACAGAAAACTTAGGCCATAGTATTATTTTTCCAACTATATTTTATTAAGAAGGTGAGAGAGATGTGAATCATTTTTAATCACTGTAAATCTGCTTTGCTTGCAGTATGCTATGTGATTTCATTTTGCTGTTTTTCTTCTGGAAATAGAAATACCCAGGGGCAGAATGAGAGTTTCAAAGCATGATTGTTTCTCTATATCTGCCATCCCTCCTGGAAATAACAACGTGAGATTATAGGTTTATATAGTAATTATTTTTTTCACTAGACAATAAAAAATAATCACTGTGGAGAGATCTTCCCTCCTAAGCTGCTCAGTATTCCACTCCGTAGTTCTTCAGGTGCAATTTCTGTAATGTGAGTGGAACTGGGCAAGCAAATCCCTCCCTTATTCCTTTTCTTCACACTTTTCTGTCTTGTTTAAAGTCTTTTTTTAGGCTCTTCCCTCAGAGGGAACCTGACAATCCTATTCTCATTTCACTTCTGAACATCTGAAATGAGATGTAGTCTAGTGTCAAGAACTTTTCATTCATTGTTCCTTGTCCACCCACCCGCAATCATGTATGTGATGAATGATCTGGCAGTGGGGCAACCAAGGCCACAGGGCTCTATCCACACATTTTAATTGGCTTATGTTTAAGGGAAAACAAAGAATAGCTGAACTTGGAGGAGATCTCTGGAGTACACCTTAAGCCCCTCCCTGCACAAGCAGGGTCATCTCTAGCAAGTAGGTCCAGACTATTTTTTAATTTCTATAAGGAAGGAGACTCTAAAACCCCTTTAGGTAACCTGCTTCAGTGCTTGGTCACCCTCATGGTAAAAAACTGCTTCGTTGTGTTCAGAGGGAACCTGCTGTGTTGTAGTTTGTGCTCTTCACCTCTGGGCCTGTCACTGAGAAACACTGAAAAGAGCTGTCTTCTTCACTTCCTCCCTTCAGCTGTTTGTGTTCATTCATGAGATTGCTGGAAGCCTTCTCCTCCCCAGGCTGAGCAGTCTCATCTCTATCAGCCTCTCCTCCTGTGGGAAATACTCCATCCCCTTCATCATCTTTGTGGTCCTCTGCTGGATTCTCTCCAATACGTTAACGTCTCTAGTGTACTTGGGAGCCCAAAACTCAGCATGGTTTAGTGTTGAGCCTAAAACTCAACAAGTTTAGCGTGAGTCTCCAAGTGTACCCTCACCAAAGCTGAGTAGAAGCTAAAGATCATCATCCTTGCTGCAGAATTCCTTGAAGTGTCCAGGACCTAGAGTTCCTAAAGGCTGGTCTTGCTAGTTAAGACTGATGTGAAGAATTTGTCCTGTGTTACCCACATTTTCTCTAGTCTTCCTTGAGCCACTTCTCTTCTTAGAGAAACTCTTCTCACTTTTGACATCCTGTGCCAGATGTGATTCCAGGTAGACTTTGGCTTTCCTAGCCATGTGTCTACATGTTTGGACAGTGCCTCTATGTTCCTCTCAGGCTACCTGTCCATGCTTCTGCCTCCATATACTTCCTTTCTGTTCTAGGAGCTCTGTTCAAACATGCAGGCCTGTTGGCATTTTTTGCCTGAATTTGTGCCTGTTGGGATGGAGTGCTTTTGCACCTGGAAGAGGTAATCCTTGCACATGAACTAGTTTCTTTGAGTCACTCTTCACTCCAGGGTGTTATCCCACGGGACTCCTCCAGATCACCCAAGTGGTCACATCTGCTTGTCCTGGAGTTCAGTGTTGTGAGCTTGCTCTTTGCTCTGGTCACTGCACTCTGGATCTTTAACTCCACCACGGTCGCTGTAGCTAAGGCAGCCTTCAACCCTCACATCACCAGTGAGCCCTTCCTTGTTTGTGAGCATCAGGTCCAGGGAGACACATCCCCTCATTGCCTCCTCTATTGCTTGGGTCAGGAAGTAGTTCCCAATCCTTTCCAGGAACTTCTGGAGCCCTTATGCCCTGCTGTGTTCCTCCTCCAGTACAGTAGGCTGGTTGTAGTCCCCCTTGAAGATCCAATGAATGGGAGGCTAACTCCTGCTGTCAGCTCTGGGATCCATCCAGTTTTTCACGGGTAAACATCGAATGCCGTCTGTTGTAGCCAAGACATCAGTCTGCTCTGGTGTAGCACAGAGGACATGTGAGCATATTACTGAAATTTGTTTATTGGTTTATTACTGGAACAGCTGCAGTGAAGTTTTGTTTCTTCAGTTCACTCAGCTCTAGTGGAGTACTTATTAATGAGCCTATGTGGCTGCTTTACTGGGCTAAAGTAAATAAAGGACAAGGGAATATTTGGCCTGGAGATGTTGGAAGGAAGAGATGTAAATGGCAACTGTATCAAAATCATTTCATAAACAGGCCTGGTTCCTTCTTAAATGTGGTTAGGCTTTTTGCTTTTGTGTTTTGTTTTGTTTTGTTTTGTTTTTGGGGGTTTTTTTTTGTTGTTTTTTTTTTTTGTCTTCTGCTTGTATTTGAAGTTTTTCTCAGAAGCGTGCTACTTTAGTTGGTGGAAATATTCTTGTTTAAACCTGTAATTTGCTGTAAAGTCACCTGTTCTCATGCTGTCATTACTCTTGAACCTAAATAAACAATTCTTCATTGAGTGACTCTCACGGTTCTGGGATTGCACTCAAAAATAGATGCAGCCTCAGTGAGTAAGAGATCTCTTAGGTAGCAAGGAATCAGCTCAGTGTCACAAGACTAAAGGCATTGGACCCTGGGCAGTGCGTGGGGAGACAGCAATAACCTACTTTTACATATGGTTCAGACATATAATGCCAAGCACAGTGCATGGACAGTAAAATTAGATTTTGTGAGGCAGTTAAGAACAGGTGTAAGTATTTGATCATTAGTGTTTGTTACACATAGCTGTTCCAGTGTTGTCCCTATAGCGGTGTACTGCATCAGTGATACAAGCAGATAATATTGTTAGCCATTAGCTGGCATCCTGTCCCTGTCCAGAGGCTTGTGTTCTTGCTCTGTGGGTGGGTTGGTTGGTTGGTTGGTTGGTTGGTTGGTTGGTTGGTTGGTTTTTACATGCAGCTTTTGAATGTTTATGGTCACTTGGAGTGACTGCCCATAACATGGATGAAATCTTGCATGGCCTTTTAAGCAAGAGAGGTGCTTTTAAGCCAATAGAGGTAACTTACACAGACTGCTTTTCTTTACTGAGGTGGTAAAGAAACCATTTTGCTCCATTGCATAAAACCTGCAGCACTGCACTTGTGCTACTGCCTTTGGCTAATTCATTAACAGTGAATTAGCCATCTCTGCAGACCTCACCCCTCCATCCCCAGGCTCAACAGCAAGTTGCCAGTAGATGTTAAAAGAACTCTGTAAAAATAGATGTTTATCTATTTTAGCACAACATGTTTATTTTAAAATTAATTTTATTTATTAAACACCAGACAAATTCCTCATTCACAGTTTTGCTAGCTTTCCATATGATTTGCAATTGGGCTAAAGGTGAATTTACTTGAAATCTTTTTGCACTGTCCTTGTAGGGTAAATATGGTTTTGTACTTCTGTGGTGAAGTCTGTACCCTCTACAGATTTCCCTTTAGAATCACATACACGGCAGACATTACCATTACCTGTTCATTTTCATTATTTTGACTAGCAGCCAGGTGTCCTACTTGATATCAGGCTGTAATACTGAATGAAAGAAAATAACCATTCTAGAGGGTCTGCCTTGACAAGTGGAATGAATGTATCCTTAGTTCTAAGCTTCAGCAAAAGCTCAAGAGAGAGTTTGATGCAAGAAAAAACACATGAGATAAAATTACTTTTTAGGAAACTAAAGCCATTCACATTAATTTCAGCATTCTCAAACTTGAAATAAAGAAAGATCCCTGAAATTTTAGTTGAATGACTTTGCAGTGTGTTGGATGAGAATTTCCCATTCATACTACTTGTAGTTTCAGTACAAATGCATTTGCCAACAAGTGTGAATATTATATTCTACGTCTGTGGCTGTTAAGAGAGCCTAAAATTGAGTGTATAGTTTATGAAGTGGATAAAATCTTACATACTCTTTCTTGTCCATACATACGGATGTATCGCTCCGTATGGGAATAATTTGATTTTCTGCTGGATAAAGGCCTGAAGACAAAGACAGTTGCACTTTTCTTAACCATCATCTATCACATGAAAAATTACAGTCTCTTCTTCCCCTTTCCTTTCCAAATGGCAATGTATCACACACTGAGTGTTGTCATTTTTTTGAGTGCTGGAAAGAAACAGTGTTCCCCTATCTAATAGCTATCATTCAGAGTTATTGAAGTCCTCTTTGTGGTCTGGCCTGTTCCAGGACTGATCACTCTTATCTGTGTACATTTGGAGGTTGCTCTGTGCATCCTAGAAGAGTTGTGATAGAGAGGATGAAGTAATACAAGAGGCATAAACCTGATGGGACTCCACAGATGTTTTTGGCTGTTATTTCTGGACTGTGCCTGTAGCCTCAAGGGGGACTGAACACATATGATTCTGATTTCATATAACAGCTCTGTACAATATTCTTCTCTTACTTGCTTTCCCTTTTTTAGGTAATTTTTGCTATCCTCAATCCATTGGAATATTCTGCTTGTTAGAATAGTTCTGCTTTTATCTGGGGTCTATCTGAAAGTTTCCCATTCCTTGTAAATGCTCTTTATTGTGAAATTAACAAACCAAATGTCAGCTGCAAATGGACTTTCACCTGAGCTTGTTAGTCTATAAAATCTAAAAGAGCTGTATCTATTTATATAGAAAATCAGCTTTAGAAAACATACATAACAGCAGTAAAAGCTGTATCCTAGCACTTCTATATAAGGTCCAAGCACCTCCTATTAGGCATCTTTGCCAAACCTAAAATGTGCCATACTGCCATATTGTTAATAAATTATTTTTTCATTTTTCATTTTCTTTCCCTGTAGGATGGATTTCCATCCTTGTTTCAACTTGTTGCATATACATGTTCCTATGCATTTGCAGATTAAATTTGACTAATTAACATACTTTTATCCATTACTGGGAAGTTTTCAGACCTACAGGAAAAAAAATAGGACTGCCAGTCTTAGTGTCTGCTCTTAGTTTTAATCAGCAATGGTAGTGTATATTACTTTAAGCAGTGAAACTGTTGTAGGCAGCATAAAAAATCCAATTTTGTGGCTGTGTTGGGTGTGGGGTAGGAGGTGTGGGTAACTGTTTGATATTTCAAGACAAATCGCTTGGCTGGGATCCTTGACTTCTCCAATTTAAAAGCGCTTTGAGTGAATAGTGAGAAGACAATTATTTGAGGTGGCCAAAGCTGTCTCAGGACTGGTTCTCTTTCATCTGCCAGTGAATCAATTTAAGCAATTACATACAGAATAAAATAAACTGTTTTGAAATGGCAACTTGGACAAAATATGCTCCATAAAGAACCAAAACCAGCAGCAGCTCTATGCAAGAACTTCTCCCAGCAGCAGAAGTTAAATGTAAATTAGATTACAGTGTTTCTGAAACCTGAATTAATGATTTTCCTGCTTTTGCCTCTCTTATTTTCCTCCTCTTAGCTTGTGCCCCTGGTTTCTTTAAAGTATCTGTGGGAGATGACCCCTGCCATCTGTGCCCTGCCCACAGCCACGCTCCACTGCCGGGTTCCCGGGAATGTGTGTGTCAGAACCGGTACTACCGATCTGCTTCGGACACTTCTGATGCTCCCTGCACTGGTAAGTGTTTGGATGAAGTGTTTGAAAGCAAGAAAGGAAGTTAATGAGAGAGAAATGTGCCCAAATTATTTGGGGGAAGGGGTTGCAATTCCACTCTTCTCAAGACCTTTGAGATAACCCAAAACTTCCCTTTGCTCCTGCACCTGACTACAGAGTGATGGTGTGAGAATGATGATTCTTGGGTTTCATTACAGCCTTCAGAGGAAAATGTTCTGTAAATAATGTTTCCCTTACCCCTCCCTGTTACTGAGCTGAGCCTCTCTGTCCCTCCCCTTCCCATCTTGCTTTGTGTCTGTGCCCAGGTTTAGCAGTGCAATTCTGCTGCCTACTTCTACCTTTCTGAACTTTTCACTTCTTAGCTGCAGTGTCTTGTCCCATTCTCATCTCCATGCCTTCTTCTCACCCTCTGCATTTTCCTCCTTCTCCTCACTGTCTCTGTGCCATCGAGGGAAGTGTTGGATGCACAGGATGGGCACTCTTTGAGCTGTCAGTTTACCTCTGATGGCATTGAGGAATCTGGCTGGCACCAGGAGTAATTGCAGGCAAAACTGGTGTCCAGTTCCTGGAGCAAATGCAACAGGTTAACTAAAGTCTGAGAAAGTTCAGAGATAATTAGGTGCCAAAGGAGAGAATTACAGGTCTCAGTAGAGATAAATCTATACTAAGCTTGTGTGAAGTTTAAAATTTCAAGGGATTGGCACTTCCCTAAACAATGACTGTTCTTTTTGGGAAATTAAAATGTCACACCCTTGAAACAAAGACTCTTCTTTGTAATTTTGTTTGTCTAAAATGTGCTAATACAGTTGTTCCTTTGTTAATATGTGTGCTTGATGTAGCAAAGAGTATGTTTTTCTTAGCCTTGCTCTAAGAAGGAACTGATGAAGAGTAAGAATGAGAAGAAGAAGCAACTTGTTCTTCTGTTCTTTTCTCTTTGCTTTGCCTCCTGCCTTCCCTTCCTTCACCTCTCTCCCATTCTTTCCTGGGATTTTGATCCTTCGTTCTGCCTTCTAGGCATCCCCTCTGCTCCTCGTGACCTCAGCTATGAAATCGTGGGCTCCAACGTGCTGCTGACCTGGCGCCTCCCCAAGGACCTGGGCGGCCGCAAGGACGTTTTTTTCAACGTGATCTGCAAGGTGTGCCCGGCGGGCTCGGCGGGGCCGTGCGTGCGCTGCGGGGACAGCGTGCACTTCGAGCCGCGCCAGGTGGGGCTGACCGAGAGCCGCGTGCAGGTCTCCAACCTCCTGGCCCGTGTGCACTACACCTTCGAGATCCAGGCCGTCAACCTCGTCACTGAGCTCAGCTCAGAAGCACCCCACTTCGCCACCATCAATGTCAGCACCAGCCAGTCAGGTGAGGAGGCCCCTGCATCCGAGTCCCAAAGCTTCTACTTCTCTCATTCTCATTTGATTTGCTTTTATCTGTTGAATCCTGGACTTTTGTCTTTTTACTTGTGTCATGTGCCTTTTTTTATCCTGCCCTGCTAGTTGCATAGTTTCACTTTTGCCCTTCTCATTCCTGTCTTACCTAAATGAGCTTTCCACTCTTGCTTCTTGGCAGAAAAACTCCAGTTTAGCAGCTGGTGTGATTTTTGGGGAAGAAGCTGCCCTGGAGAAGATTCCAATGGGAGATGTAGCCCTGTGGGTCAGACGAAGCACATTGTTTCATTGTGCAAGAGAGGGGATGCTACCAGGGCTTGATGAGGATTTTGTGAACGCCATTTTTCCAGAGAAGCTATTAATTTTCTCTATCCCCTACGCTTCTCCATTTCATCATCCTATTTTCCTCTTAATAAGAAACGATTTTTTTTTCTCTTTACATGATAGAAATATTAAAATGTGTTGTGCAGTTATATTCAAAAATGTCGTGATCCTTGTAACTAGAAACTAAATGGTGGGGATGACTAAACTAACATACTAATGGGTTGTGTGGGCAGTCAGAGGAGTTCTGTTTCCTGTAAATATAATTTACAAGGACTGGAGCTGGAGAGAGACACATACATCCAGGCATAGAGTTCTGCTAAATGTCAGCATTAAGAGACTGGGCATATGTTGTTCTTCACAAGCATGTATAAGCTAATATGGAGAGGAATTATACACAGCTTGTTTAAGAGGATATAATAAGGAGTAATGTGATGAAGAGGAGAAGGAGGGGGAACATTTTGAACTGAGTGACAGAAAATGTCTGCAAACATTTAGAGTTGTGTAAATGTTAAACTGAAACAAATCCCGTATGAGATTCCAGAGTGTAGTGTGGAACCCCTGCAAAACAAGGTTTTGGCAAAGCTCCAGAGAAGTGCTGTGAAACCAGATGTAGCATCATGGGCTTAGTTAAATCACGTCTTTTCATTTCTGTTTCTATTATATGGAAAGAAAGGGAATATATATATACCCCCCAACTAATTTCCTGCTGTTAATAGATGCCAGAGGGTTGATCTATTTGTTCCCTTTGAAATGTTACCTGACAGACATCAAGTAGCAAAGCACCTCTAGGATCTCTGGTCCCCTTAAGAGGCTGGCTGCAAGTGGGTGATCAGTTTTTATTTACAGTAAAATGTGGCTGGGTAATTTGTATGGTAATTCCAGGCAGTTCCTTTGGCTTCTCCTGGAGAAAGGTGGGTGTTCTGTTAACGTCCTACAGAATTCTCTTTCTTCATGTTTCTCATCTCAGCCTTCTTTATCTATATCAGAGATAACTTAATTGAGCAGCTCCTTCCTCCTCCTTCCCGGAATCACCCAGTCTACCCTCTTCTTCTGTTTCTGTTTGATTTTTCTGACCACTCCTCTTCCAAGTGTCTCACAGTGTCTTACAGTGTCTGGGTGTCTTGAGTATGTTGGGTACTCCTCTCTAAGATGCCTCTCTTGTGCAGTAAAGCTGTTTCAGGGGACAACAACTTCCTTAAACATCAGTGTGTACTGAGTGGCTTCTTTTTGTGTTGGGTCACAGTTTTTTCTTTCCTTGCTTTTCCTTGAGATCATTAGGAGTGAGCTTGAGATGAGCTGCCCTTGATTTGTACTGACAGCTCATACTAACAAGGCCCTGCTTCCTCCATCACGTGGCCTGTCTCATCCATACCCCCTCCTTTTGATCCCTTCAGCAGCTTTTCACTTTGTCTTTGCTTGTTGATGTTGTGTTATTGTAACAATTATTATTATTTCTGTTATTATTATTATACAAGCAGAGATAGAACTTTGAGGATTTTACATGCTGAGAGAAAAAGGGTACAGGAAAACATGAAGGGTATCAAAAAAAAAAAAAAATCAAGAAGCAAAAAGAAAAAGGTACAGTGTCAGGATAAAGGGCCATAGCAAAATTTTTTCTCTCCACTGAATCAAAGATGACCCAAAAAAAGACCCTCCAGTCCTGGCAGTTTCTGAAGATTTTGCTTACTCATACATCAGTCTGAGTTCTCTCTCGTCTTGAAAATTGCTGGTCCAAAAAATACTCCTGCCCCTTTTTTAGAGGTATCTTAGGCAATGATCTGTGTGGAAGCAGTCCTACTTTTTCTTCTTCTCATGATACCTATTCACTCTTCAACTTTGTCTCCAAAACACTGTTCCTCTAAGAGTTTGCTCACAGTCTTCTGGCCCTTCTTCAGAGCATAATAGGATCCCTTGGTTACAGAATGACGTTTTTTCTGTGCAGACTGATTATGATGTTCCTACTCTTCAGTGACCATGTGCCTGAAATCAGAATTAGAAGGGCTGTCAGTGAAAAACCTCCTTTACTGTAAGACTTAACCTGAAACATGAGAGCTGTTTGGATACCAGTAATGAAACCTGTTTGGATAGTAATAGTGTGAAATGCAAATATGATATGCTAATCACCGGAAGAACTGTGAAGAGATGAGACAAGAGAAGGGAATTGCTTTCAGCTCAGGTTTGAAGTGCTGAGGGTGAATACCTAAATAAATGTCAGGAAGTACAGAGAGATGTTGGAAGGCTTTTCCAGATATCAGGAACCACATGATGAAAGGCAATTATGTAATTCTAATGAAGTTATACTTTATCACAGGTGTGAACCTGACACACAAAAATGCAAAGAACGTAAACTCCTACCATATTATCACAAAAAATAAAACAGACTAATCTTTTATTCAGTATTTTAACATTTTCAAGTGTACTTATCAGGGTAAACAAATATCTCTTCTCATGTCTAAGGACAAAAGTCAGGTTTTCATTTAAAGGACTGTGAAAAAACTTATTCTATGCACAGCTGTAACTACCTGTAACTACCACTTTTTCCCTGCAAATTTCACTGAAGCATGTAGTAATGTCTGTTGCCAGAGAAATGCTACTAAACTTATTCGTTCAGGCAGTTCTTACATTCCTAGAAAGAAGAGGAAAAAAGAAAGGCAGCAGAGATTTAAATGTTGGAACAAATCAATGCAGACTTTTAAAAGCAAGTGTATTGGGGTTTTTAGCTGAGTCCGCACATTCTGAGAGCTAGTAGAGGTATGTGAATAGAAAGGTTATTTGACCAGGTTGCCTTGTACCTGTGAAAATATATGTAGCAGCCTTCTGCATCAGTGGAAATCAGAGCAGTGGGACCTGGCTATACCAAAAATCTGTAGCGCTGCAGAAATGAGTCCTAGACAGTCTGAAGGCTTGTGTAAGAGGATGAATGGGGACAAGGACACTTTTGGGTAGTGTCAGGAAGTTTAAGAGGACGTGACAGAAGATTTTCACATGAAATGGTGTGGGAAGGGGAAAGGAATTAAATGCCAAGTATGATTATGAGATTGTGAAGAGAAATGATGAATTGCTTGAAGATGTTTGCTTTTCCAGACAGAGCCAAAAGAGTACAGTAGACTTAGTTGGCAAAATCAGGGACAAAGGCAAGGCATTTTCTAGTTCAAAATGAGAGAGAAATAAGAAGAGAGCTGACAAAAGCTACATGCTGTTGTGTTTTGCCAAGATAAAGCCAGCAGGTACAGCAAGTGGAGTGTGAGTGTTCATTGTCCTCTGAATGAAATGCGTCGTTTTTCAAATGCGCTGTTTGTTTATTTATGATCTAATTGCCAACCTGGAGCACTCTCCAAAGTTCCCAAAGAATTCAGCCTTTTGTTTTCTGTTCAGATAGGAAGAGCAAAAATAGTTTTTTAAGTTTTAATTTTTCCCTTAGTGACATTAATGACATTTTTCAATTTACCCATCTTTAATAGATTTGCCCACCTACGACTGGGAATTAATAATGGTTTCTATGGTCACTCCACAAAAACGAACTATTCCAGTTTCTCTCTCTACTATTCTCAGTCTCTGCAGCATGAGCAGAGAACGAAAGGGCTTGTTTTCAAAATTCAGGTTTCACTTACTGTTCAAATGAAGTCAGAAATCTTTCGAGCAAGTAGAAATATAAAATACAAAGTAAAACATGGCACCTTGTGTCATGAAGGCTATTTTCCTTTTTATTAAGCATGAATGGAATGCATATACAAAAACTAATAATAAGAGAGGGAAGGGAAGTTAAAATAACTGACTGATTTGCCCTTTTAAAGCACTCTTCATCCATAGGGAGCAAAAGTACAAGGTTATGACAGAAGACAATCCAAGATACTTTTAAAGGATTTTGGGTATTTAGAGAAAGGACCAGAACTGAATTGAAATGTGTGGAAAAATGTAGGGCCTTTTCAAAATAAGGATAAGATAATAAACACATCAAGAAGGGAATTTCCATGCTGCATTCAGACTGATCTTCCTAGAAGATGAAGTTTGGGAAACTGGACAAAGCTATAAACAAAGCTAGGGTCTTCATGTCATCTGCTTGGAATATGAGAAGAATAGGATACCTGAAGAGGTAACAAAAGTGAAATATCTATAAGAGACTGTAGAGACATGTTAGTGAACATTAGAGGCCTAGCTGAGGTTGATCAAACCATATGACTTCAGAAGATTGTGGGGCAAGATGGAAGGGGAAGAAAACACATAAATAACACAGATGTAACACACAGGTCTTGGCAGGATTTAGTTTAAATGCTGGTGGAGTGATGACCCATGAGCCAGGTGTCTGATCTCCTCTTGTACTCCACGGGTATCCAGTCAGTACTGCTAAATGAAGGACTCCTCAGAATCAGAAAATGGTTAAGCATGGAAGATACCTCTGGAGAGCATACTCTCCAACCTGTCTGTTCATCAGGGTCATCTCAAGCCAATTGCCCCTGACCACACCCAGAACACCTTTGAATATTGCCAAGGTTGGAGACTCAACAACCCCTTTGGGTGAAGGTGGAGCTTAGCTGCCTGCATATCCCTGTATCCTCTGTCCTTCCCTTACTGAGGAGAGGAGTGACATCTCTTTTCCACTAGGCCTCAGGCACCTCTCACAGTCACAAAGATGATTCTAAGATTATCAAGAGTGCTCTCGAAATAATATCAGCCCAAAGGATGCATCCCATCAGGGTCCATGGAATGCAGTAGTTTGCCTAAATACTCAGTCACCTGATCTGGCATGAGGAAGATCTTCCCAGCTGCAGACTTCCCCAAGGTCTGCACAACCTGGTGTTCCTAAAGGCAAGACTTGCTGGTAAAGACTGATCACCAGGACCCTGCACCACCCAGCAGCTGGTCCACATTTGCCCTCTTTCTTCAACCAGCTCTGCACTTAAAGAGAAACCCTTCTTGCTTTTGACATAGAGAGCCAGATGTGATTCCAGGTGGGCTCTGGCTTTCCTAGCCATGTGTCTACGTGTTTGGACAGTGCCTCTATGTTCCTCTCAGGCTACCTGTCTGTGCTTCCACCCTCCGTGTACTTCCTTTCTGTGTCTGAGTTTAGGTAGTAGCTCCTTGTTCAAACATGCAGGCCTGTTGGCATTTTTTGCCTGAATTTGTGCTTGTTGGGATGGAGTGCTTTTGCACCTGGAAGAGGTGATCCTTGCACATGAGCTAGTTTTTTTGAGCCACTGTTCCCTCCAGGGCATTATCCCATGGGACTCCTCCAGGCAGAACCACAAGGGGTCACATTGGCTCTAAGTATCTTCATGGAATGTAATATGGGCTGAATGTCACATGCCAGAAATGCTCATGGTCTGCTGAGAATGGCACTTGGCTGTTCTCTGCAGAAGTGGGGATTGTCATGTGTTGTTAGATGAGTCTGCACTTCCTTCACATTCCTAACTTACCTGTCTGTTGATTGAGATAGATTTTTAGTCTTGCAGGCACGTGTCTGCTGCCAGGAAAAAATTTGTCCTGCAACTGACAGCCCACAAAATATAGAAGAGTTGGAGTTGTACTTAACTATGGGAGTTGTACTTAACTGGTGTTTGGATTTCTTTGCAGCTTAGCTGGGTTTATGTGGGCAAGAATTTTCCATACATTTGCTATTATTTAAATTGCATACAATGACAACTGCTTTTTCAATCTTAATTAAAGATCTGATCTCATAGCATATTTTTGCTTAGAATAGAATAGAATAGAATAGAATAGAATAGAATAGAATAGAATAGAATAGAATAGAATAGAATAGAATAGTTGGAAATGAACCTATAGTGGTCATCTAGTCCAACTGTCCAGATTGGATTGAATCAGGCACTGTGATTTCAGCTGCCATTAGACAGGGACCTAACATATCTATGTCTATAAACCTCATGTAAAAAGAAAAGAATAAAACTGACAAATCAATATAGACCTGGACACATTTGTGTATACAAAAGAAAGTTTTGAAAGCCAAGTACTGTTATAAACATTTTTAAAAGTTGTCATGGAAACAAGGGAAAATACTCACCCAGCACTTCTGTGGAATTTTGAATGTCTATAGACATAAAATCTTGAACTGTATATTTCCTAATGTATTAACACTCAGAGAATAACTTCTGACAGGAAATATGTACTTACTCCACCAACAATTATGTTTGCCTTGCACATCACCTTAGCATTGATATTCAAACCATGTTAGTAGGAAACTTTCAAAAGAGAAATCTTGCTATTTCTTTTCATTCAAGCGATGGAAGAGCTCCCTGGTCAGTGTTTCATAATTTTTAGGTCCTTAAAAGAGAGGCACACATGTATCAAAATCTAAACTATGTCTCAGAGAGGCAGATTAAAGGCAATCTGCCTTTCAGTGATTCATAGCTGGTTTTATTTCTGAGAGGTTTTAATGGCTTTTGCTCTAAATAGTGTCTGCTTATTAGGTGCAAATCACTAAAATTACTATTTTTAATACAACAGACTGCAGTTTCCTGGTTGCCTCCCCCCTGCCACCATCTGATTACCCTAAGTGATGGACATATCTGGATAATAGGAACTTTCTAGAATGCTGTGGCAAATGGTCAAGAGATACACTTGAGTGATGTTTTTGTTATTTCTTTGTTGACTAATTCTTCCAGGTAGGGGGAAACTTGGGGATCGGGGAGAAATGAGAAGCAAGAGAAGAATAACTATTAGAGCTGGGCAGGAGAGGAATTGTGGGGAGATTTAACTCTGATCATTCTGTGAAATCTTAGAAGGAAGTAGACTGTTACCTGGCAAGGTAGCTCTGCATTTAGGTTTGCACCTCTCCTGAGTGTTTGCTTTGTGTCTCAGTGGAAGAAAGTTAAACTTTAGGGGGAACATTAAATGTAGCAGAATCTGTCTTGGTCAAATGTTAGCTGACCAGTTACCTCCTGACATTTCAGTACAGTATTATTCATTTGCATTTTAAATGCTACATATGGTCTTGGTTAATTGTTGCTCTCTTCCATTCTTGTCACAACATCCTCATTGGCAGGTGAGGTTGTTGTGTAATCTTGTTTGAAGGATGAGCAATGGTAGAAAGTAAAAGGAGTAACAAGGAGTGAAAGTATTTTATTGCTTAGACTCTTACTTTGTTTCATTTACATTTTTAAATTAGTTCCCACTTGCCTGAGCTGTTTGAAGCCCATCTGAAATATGCTTTTCAGAATAATTTTATCTTGTTATTAAAAACAATCCTTTTATCTTTTTCACGATTAATGAGGGAAGAAAATTATATTCTGCAGGTTTTGATCATTTGCCAAATGTCTCTGCTTCATTCTTCACATCAAGGAAGTTTATGTCTATTTTCTAAAACCAGTGGGGTTTAGTGGCAACTTTTCATTGCATGCTTTTTCTGGAGAATTTAAATGTTGCTGAAAATGTTGCATCCATTAGGAAAATGAGGATACCCTAGCTGCCTACCTGTAGGTTTCTTGGCAGCGTGACGTTTTCTTTGCAGAGAGAAAGCAAAACTTGAGAAGAGCTTTGTGGAAAAAGAGCTGGATCCTCTGAAATTGTCCTGAAAGTTTTGCTTGGAAATCTCTTCCCAGGATGAAACTCATACACTCTTAGCTTTTGTATGAACCTAGAGGGTGTGCATGTGTGTGCAGCTGGGTTCATGGATGATTTTGGTAGAAGTGGATTTCCATTCTTTAGATTTTCCATTTATATATATGAAACATATACATATACATGTTTCATATACAAGGCCTCCATTACTCTGGTAGCCTATACTTGATTTTTTTCCCCCAGGAAAAGAATTACAGTCTGGGGGAGGAGCAGAAGAGAAGTAATGTGCTCTGCATTTGTTTTGACCACTGTTGTATTCTTTGTCCAGGCGTGATCTTAAGGTAGTGGCATGGAGCACCTTCTCATCTTGCACATATAAATTGCACATTTGAAGATCAGAATTATATTCCAGCTAATATATAGATAATTTCTTAACTCCTGTGCTGTGTGATCAGTTGGATGTAGATTTCTTCACTTCCTTTCAGTCTTGAGTTGTCAATGACTGTATCCCCCAGCGGAGTAATATTGTGCCTGGGTTTCTTCTGGTTATTTTACAAAGTATTTCATAATGCAAATTAAGGAAAATTAAGGGAAGAGCTGGCCTAAGTTAATAACTCATCCTAAGGACTGTTCAAATACAGCTCATTTTTAAGCTTATCCCTTTGCAATCTCTCCTTTTTGTCTTTTATTCCAGTCCCCTCTGCTGTGCCTATGATGCATCAGGTGAGTCGTACTACCAACAGCATCACACTGTCGTGGCCTCAGCCAGACCAGCCCAATGGGGTCATCCTGGATTACCAGCTACGCTACTTTGACAAGGTGAGCAAAAAGGGACACTGAGCACTTTCTGTCTGGGTGATGCACCCCTGCATCAGAATGAACAAGGTGGGGGAAAAAAAAGTTTCAGTTATGAGGAAGGAACAAACTAGCAATACCAGAAGTTTGTGATATACATGTCTTCTGGCATCGGTCCATCTGCATTTCCCAACTTGGAAACATCTAGGGACAAGACAGATTTTAAGGAAAAAGAAGATGCTTGTTTAAGCTTAAAAGCTGCAGCTAACATTAAGTTTAGTATCAGCTGACACTGATAACAGTGAAAGGAGCTGAAGTTTCTAAATATATTTACTGGAATTGAATTCACTGCAAATCTGTCATTCATTTATGAAGAGAAGTCCTGTGTCCTCATTTATGCCTGGACAGACATCTCTAAGAAATTTTATGAGAAGAAATGCCCTCTTTCATTGGCTAAGTGGCAAATACCTCTTTGTGTGCTGGAATTACAGGGTGGCAAATACAAATTTATCCTCCATTCTCATGTCTTGTCACTCCTAATCCATCTGACTTGAGGGGAAGAGATATGTGGGGCTGTTCAGAGAAACTCCCATTCCATATTACTGGTCTTTCACAGAAATACTTCTGCAGGATTTTGCAGGGCTACTATTTTTTAGTGGCAAAAAGAACTGCTATTTGTGATGATGTGTATAGCAGCTTCCTGGATACAGCTTTACATGTGTTCTTGCTCTGAATTCTCCTGGGGGAGTACACGAGTTTGGAGTTTATAGAAAGTGAACCATAGGACAAAGTTTTGTCTTTCATTTTTGTTTAGATTGAGAGTCTTTAGCAGAGCTTTGTGGGAAGCCCAGGCCTGGGGGAATGAAAAGCAGCAGTGAGGAATGAGTAGTGTGAGAGGAAGTAAGGTCTGGAATAGCAGCTGTTGTTGGGAGGCTCTGTAAAGGTTCAAAGAATATTGGGTTGACATGGAAACTGTCATGCCTTGATGAGGAGAGTGAGCAGTGTAGGCAGAAGTTTCACATTCCTTTTTGGTCATTGACATTCACAGGCGGAAGATGAGGATAATTCCTTGACCTTAACTAGTGAGACCAACATGGCCACGATATCAAGTCTGAGCCCAGGGAAGATCTATGCCTTCCAAGTGCGCGCTAGGACAGCAGTCGGCTACGGCCCTTACAGTGGGAAGATGTATTTCCAGACTTTAACAGGAGGTAAGTGCTGCCTTTTTGTGCCATTTCAGGTCTGCACATGATCACCTTCCACTTGTCTGTGTCCCTGGAGTGTATTATCCCCTGGAGGACTGCTACCAGACACTCCTACTCAACTTGTATTTCTGTTTATAATAATTTGGATATGTAGATTTGTTCACTCAGAGGAGCTTCATGTTGTCAGAGGGTATTGTTTATGCTACTGCCATACTCCCCAGCCCTGCTCTTTGTTGCCTCTGTGCTTCTGACCAGCAGGTGCCATGTGCCAGTAAAAATCTCTTTAGGGAGATGTGGCAGTACATAGCACTATATACTGCTGTAGTTTGGCCCTCAGCTGTCATGGGGACATCTTACAGCTGAAAACTCTGAGAATGTCTAAAAGACAGGTGGGACAGAGGACGCAAAGGTGGATTGGACACAGGTATATGTGCAGGAACTTGCCTTCCAGCAGGATCACCATCCTTTTGGTATGGATCAAAGGTATTGGCAAGCTACATTAAGAGGGGACAGTGGGATACAGCCCAGGTGTAGAGCTAACCTGTTCTTTAGTGGCTTGTCAGCTGTCAGTGGACCAGGGAAGAGAAAGGAAGTGGATTTAGAGGGAACACTGGCTTTTCAGATGTAGGAAAGAAGGTGCTGGAGAAGCACAGTGACTGGGGAGCAAAGGGCTGGTAGTGCTGGATTATGGGAGAGATCTCAGTGAGCAGAAGGGAAGCTGCACAGTTCCTGTCCTCTGCATCCGTGTGTGTGTGTCTTCCTTGGCAGGGGAGCGCTCGGAGATGGTGCAGGACCGACTGCCGCTGATCGTGGGCTCAGCGCTCGGGGGTCTGGCCTTCTTGGTAATTGCTGCCATTGCCATCCTTGCCATCATCTTCAAGAGGTGAATTCCTTGACCTGCTCATGTGCACTTCAGACAGTGGAACTTCCTTATCCCTGCAACATAACCCCGTCCCAAGGGAAACAGCCTGATCTGCATTTATCCAGATGCCCTTGAGATGCCATTCTCTAATTAAGGAAAGATCCTGCCCCATTACTCCTATCTGACCAGCCTCTCCTTTGGTAAACCACTCATGTACTTAGCTGATATTTGGCTAGTTAGCAATATGAACACAAGGAAAGCATTTCAAAGCTGTTACTCAGAAGGTACTTAAATGCATCACTGTGAAGGAGGGACTGTAAATTGCAATTTAGGCAAGCCAGTGGAGAATGAAACAATGTAGTGGAGAAGGACTGGTGGAATAAGTATGCATATCCAGTTATTTAGAAGGTGATAAATACCCTTTCACCAAGGACCAAAACACAAGGGCTCATTTGCTGAAGAATAAAATCTATTCAACCCCATGGAACACTAGCTCATAAAATGCAGGTTAAAGAAAGCAAATACCACTTTCCATTTTGAAAAGAATAAAGGGCATATAAAAGATTGTCGAGATAATCTGTTACAGAAAAAAAAAAAGAAAAAGGACAGAAATTTTAAAGAGAAAAAGGTGAGGGTTGCTATTTTTATAGAGGTACAAAAGTAAACAATGGGGGTTTTGTTATTTGAAGAAAAGAAACAGTCATTACCCGCTCCTTGAATTTACTGAGGTTTGAACTTAATCCCCTAGATTGTCAGTAATGGATTTCTGTGTCTTTGCTCTACTGTGCCTCTTCACAAGAGGGACTTTTTAGCTTTTTCTGCTGACCTAAAAAAAAAATGTATAAACTACTTAACTTTAGAAAGTGAAGTCTAGTTTTAATTATTTCTTTTTTGTTCTATTCTCTTTTCTACATTTGTTTTCTCCTCTTTTGTATATTCTCTTTTAATATTTTTCTTTCTGGAAAGAAAAGAATTATCACATATTGTTATATTTTAAATGTTGCTTCCTTTTGTTACTTTGAACTGTTAAAAATACAATTTCTTGTTCCAGCTGGAAATGTGATATTATGTGCGCAACTCAATAAAGCATATATTTTTCTAAAAAAATAAACAAAACCCAGAATCAGTTAATATTACCAAAACTGTGTTGGGGAAAGACATTAATGGCATTTGTAAATATACATATGAGGAAACATCATAAAAAATACATTCATTTATACTTAAAGAATTATGTACAGTTAATAGACAGCTTTTCAGAAGAAGTGGAGATACTAAATTTCTATTTTAAATTTGTCCTTGATAAGAAAAGTTTGAAGATGCAGAAAATGAAGAACGCCAGATGAAATGAGTAGTTCCTTAAAAGGTCGAACATATCTAGAGTCAAATGCTAAGACTTTAACTTGTTTTTGTAAATTGTTGGTACACATTTTTCAGGCAATATGCACTGTGAAATGTCTATTTTGGCTAATTGCTTTGTTGGCTTTTTATATGGAAAACAATTAATTTGTTAGATAATCTATAAAAAACATTATTGTAGACCTGACTTTCCAGTTCAACAA
This sequence comes from Melospiza georgiana, assembly GCF_028018845.1. NCBI lineage: Eukaryota > Metazoa > Chordata > Aves > Passeriformes > Passerellidae > Melospiza > Melospiza georgiana. Next base: position 79,590,937 of record NC_080431.1, read on the forward strand.
CAGAATTAGAGCTCTTAGGTATAGGCTCCCAGCAAAGCTGATTTCTTTGCACAAGAGAAAAAATTTTGACGTTAAAGCTGTCTGTGGATTTGAAAGCAGAATTTAAAGAGATAAGTCTGACAAGTAAGAATAATACAGTTAGCTGTTAGAATGTCAGAATTACTTATGTTCATAAAGAAAAGTAACATAATGTTTCATGATACTTTGCCTTCAAATGCTAATTGAATCAGCAGCTAAAAGGTCTCATGCTGAAACAGCAAAACATGAGTTGACACAAATCCATGCAGACAGCAGGGATACTGCAGGATACTGTAGGGTTTGATTTACAGTCTGGTCTAATTAATAGGATGATTGGAAACTAGCATGAAACATACTTATTTTTTTAAATGAACACTGCTTGGAACAAAGGAAGTAGCTTGAAAATGGCAAATAGATTTAGTGCAAACAAAGAATAGAATAAAACTTCTAAAATAATTAGATTTTGTGGGAAATAAATGATTGAATCATACACATTCAGAAGGAGAATGAAATCTGATAAATGCCTGTGCTGAGAAGGATCTGTGCTTACTGGAAATTAGATGCATATATGCAATAAACGTACAATAATAAAGACCATACCTGTTTTGACCTGCACATGCAAAAGTCACATCAAGGAACAGATTTCCATCTGTTTGGGTCTGTGTGGTTTGTTTGGGTACCATACTTACGAATAGAATGGCCAAAGTAAATGCTGTTAAACAAAGCCAGGAGGAAAAATAATTGGGGGAGATCTATACATAGAGTAAATGGCTCTTAGAATGTTTTTGAAGAACTTAAAAGGCATCACAGAAGAAGGCATACATTATAATTGAGAAGAATAATTTGTTGTAATTAAATTAAATTAAAATGCAAATTTAGCCTGAATAGCAATAAAACTTCCAAGGCAGTAAAGTTAAACTGTAATATTCTTTTTCAGGATAGTGTTGAAAGCCCTATCATTTGTCATTTCTAATGTCCGGGTGCCAACAGTGGTGTAAAAGCCACCACATAGAAAGCAAGCATGCACTGGTTACCAGGAGATGGGCAGGATCTTAATATCTGTCTTCTACCCCTAATTTGAAGGATTCTCTGAGTCTTGCACTGAGAAGCCTACCCCAGCATCTGATGAGAGACTCTTGTGTGTGTTTTGACTTTCCTTTCCTTTGTGTCCTGCAGTAAAAGGCGAGAGACCCCATACACAGACCGCCTGCAGCAGTATATTGGTGCACGAGGTAAGTGTGTTTGAGCAACAGATGGCAAGGGCCTGTCTCTTTCTAGGACTCATTAATACCTGTGTGTCTCAGGGTTTGATTCTGGTTATGTTTTGGGCTGTTTCCCCCACTGCAGGACTTGGAGTGAAGTACTACATTGATCCTTCAACCTATGAAGATCCCAATGAAGCCATTCGAGAATTTGCCAAGGAGATTGATGTGTCCCTCATCAAGATTGAGGAGGTCATTGGATCAGGTAGTGTGAGAATCTGCAGAGTGTTTGAAGTGCCTTCTTGTTCACCTTGAGTCCTGGCACAGTACTGGCCTGAAGTGGACCCATGGATCCATGGTACATCAAGTGTCTCAGGATATCTAAACCTTCATTTTTACCAAAATTCATTTTAACATACTAACTCTTAGATGCTGGCTCGAAGCCAAATTGAAAACACCCTTTGAAGACTCAAAACTCCTCATTTGAACACCAAAGATGTAGTGGTCTCCAACCTTCACCAAAAATTTTGACTTAATCTAAAGAGCCCCATAACCTCATTTGTATGCATTGCCCAAAGTCATCCACAGTAGAATGCTTTAGTACATCTGACTAAAATCCATTGCTGTGTTTCCTTACTTGAGGTGTGTTTCTTCCCTCCCTGACAGGAGAGTTTGGAGAGGTGTGCTTTGGGCGCCTGAAACACCCAGGGAAGCGTGAATACATGGTAGCTATTAAGACCTTGAAGTCAGGTTACACAGAGGAGCAGCGGCGGGAGTTCCTGAGCGAGGCCAGCATCATGGGGCAGTTTGAGCATCCCAATGTCATCCACCTGGAGGGGGTGGTCACCAAGAGCCGACCAGTCATGATTGTCACAGAGTTCATGGAGAACGGATCGCTGGATTCCTTCCTCAGGGTACCACAGAGTCTCCCACAACCACTAACCTCTTCATCTTGCTGTGTGCTAGTCTCAGACCTGATCATTTTGCCTGTCCTTCTTCACTCCTGTCTCCCTAAGTCCTCAGTTGCCCTCTTCAGGTGCAATAGAAATTATAGGAAATAGCCACAGTAAGTGGTTTCAGAGCAACATGGTGAAAATACTCCAAGGGCTCAACAACCATATAAAATTTCAGTATTTCAGACTTCTTCAATAATTAATGTAAACAGTGCCAAATCTTTGTACACACCCTTTCAGTTGCTTATGTACATGTTCCAAATTTTTCCTTTGTAATAACATTTTTCAGACTTTATTTCACAGAATATTTTCTAGTTTTAACATTGTGATGAAGTAATGAAACTTGCAGTTATTTTTGGATTTCAAGTTTTCTAGTAATGAAACACAAATACGGACAATCTATGTAGTATAGCTGCTTCAGTTCTCCTTTTTATTGATTCATGTGTTCATTCAGCCAGAAATGCTTTGGCAGGTACAATTTGAATAGCACATTGAGTAAAGCTGCATAGAGACCGTTGTAAAGATCTTAGTACAAGCAGATTTGTCTGCACACATTCATTTAGCCATCTTAGTGAGGTTAGGTGTAGGATGCTGAAGGGGGATGTGGCCCAAAGAGGAAGTTTGTCTTCAGGAGAAGTTCGTTCACCAATGTCTGATTTTATTTGAGGTTCATTGCTTTAAGCCCACCCTCCTTTGTTATGTGTTGTCCTTGAACCTGCAGATTTGGGCTGAAATTAAGATTGTGTGTTCTCTAATTTTATACATCCACATTGTTACCTTGCTCTTTGTTACTCTCCCCTGTTGGCTTGATGTTCTGTGGCCATGAGAGCCTGTGTTTGCCTCGTGCCTTGCAGCAGAAGGAAGGGCAGTTCAGTGTGCTGCAGCTGGTGGGAATGCTGCGGGGGATTGCAGCCGGCATGCGCTACCTGTCAGACATGAACTACGTGCATCGTGACCTGGCAGCACGAAACATCCTGGTCAACAGTAACCTGGTGTGCAAGGTGTCAGACTTTGGGTTGTCCCGCTTCCTGGAGGATGATGCTTCCAATCCCACCTACACGGGGGGTCTGGTGAGTCACTGCTGTGGTGGGAGTTGTGTAGTGCTCACAGAATTTTTCCTGTGTTCCTCCTTGGTTTGGTGTACCCTCTTAATTCCGTCTTAAGACCATAGAGAAGCATGGAGTAGAGCCTTCTGTCTTGTGGGCTATTTGTTCTAAAGCAGTAAAAATGGAAAATAACTGAGTACCTGAGCCACTCTGCCATGTAAAGTCTCGGTGCTGTTCTTTGTGGCCTGATGGTGAATAGGTCAAACCTCACAGCCTGATGTAGCTATTATCTTCCCCCTTTCATTAGCTTTTTATAGGAAGGATAAAGGACCGAAGGAGAGATTACAATCCCATACTGCCACTCTTTGAAGAAAGAGTTGGGCTTTTTCCTACAGAAAAGATAAATGACCTTAGTGTATTTATGGGCTTACAACCAACCATCAAATGAGCTTATTGCCTATGAAGTTGTGACACCTCTCACACATACTACAAAAAGTGTGGGAGTATAGCAGGTGGATTGAAAAAGAAGGGGATGAAGAATTCAGTCACTGAAAAGTGAAACAATTTTTAGATCTGTGCATTTTGAAGACCCAGCACCTGAATGGTATTTAATCTTACAGGTCATACCTGCAGTTAGAGAGGTCAAGATGGAAAGGGAAATGAGTTAATGCTAGCTACTCAGTGTATCTGTCCCTAAGTGCTGCAGTTTGGCATTATTTAAACGGTTTTAGATTTCCAAATGATTGTGACTCAGGAGGATTCTGCTATATGCCGCTTTCAAATGCTGTGAAGTAAAGCTGTGAAAGTATAAAATCATGGGATTTGTAGCATCATGGAGACATGATTCTCTCTTTTCATTTACACTTGTCAGCAAAACAAGGTGGAAACCTTGAACATTGTATGAATTAAAACCAGCAATGTTTCCAAGACCAAATCAATGGAACTGTCACTCCGTGCTCCAGGCTGTGTTGTGCTGCTAACATCTGATTGTTTCAGTGATGTTGTTTTCACAAGCAGTCCTTATCTCAATACATTCTTTGCTTTCTGTCTGCTTGCCAGGGCTGCAAAATCCCCATCCGCTGGACTGCCCCTGAAGCCATCCAGTACCGCAAGTTCACCTCCTCCAGTGATGTCTGGAGCTATGGCATTGTCATGTGGGAGGTGATGTCCTACGGTGAGAGGCCTTACTGGGATATGTCCAATCAGGATGTAAGTTTTGGAAGTGGTGAGGATTTACTTCTGCCTGCCTGTCCTGTATCAGTTCAAGCAGAAGAAAGGCACACACACTGAATTATTGAAGCTCTTTTGTTTTTTATTTTCCCAGTTGTGATAAAGCTTTGTTCTTTTCCTGCAGGTAATTAATGCCATTGACCAGGATTATCGCTTGCCACCACCCCCAGACTGTCCAACTGTTTTGCACCTGCTGATGCTTGACTGCTGGCAGAAGGAGAGGGTCCAGAGACCCAAATTTGAGCAAATAGTCAGTGCCCTGGATAAAATGATTCGCAAGCCATCGGCCCTCAAAGCCGTTGGCACTGGGACCAGCAGGTGAGATGGGGATTTAATGCAAAATAACAGGACTTGTCTCTCAGTAGGCATCATGAGGAAAGGAAAGCCAGAAATCAGGCTATATCATTTTTTCCTAACCCAGTCATTTGAGATTGGGAACAAACAGGAAGTGGAAAAAAAGAGAGGAAGCAGGTTGGAAGAACTGTATATCCTGATTCAGTTAATGGGGAGCTCTGAGCACTGAATATGACAGGAGAAAAATCTCGATGAGTTGCACTGAGATTGAGTGACTGAGGGATCATAGGGAATGAAGGGAGGGACACATCTGGGTGCAGCAGCACGAGATATTCTGCAATCACACCATATTATGTGAGCACAAGAGATGATGAAGGAAAAGAAGACCTTAGCCTAAGGAGGGAGGGAAGGAAGTCTCTACGTGGGAATAATTAGAACTGCAGCTTACATCCCATATTTTCCCAACTGCATTTTGCGGTCTGATGGAACAAGAGGCAGGAGGTCAGCAAAGAAGAAGTCTCTGGAGGGATAAATGGTGCCAAGGTTAGTTGCCTGCTGGGCTGATGACGAAATTACATCCTGCTGGCCTGGAGGGGTTTTCCCTGTGATTATAAATCTTGTATCAGTGGAATGCACTCCACAGCTGGGGAAGGGGAAAAGTATCTAGTGATGCCCAGTTTACCAAAAGCAGCACCTAAAGAGTGTTAAAGCTCTGGGTCAAGTTCAGATGATGAGGAAAAGAGCAAATACCATATGTAAACAGTAATCTCTTCTGCCTTTTAGTGCAAGTCTTTTATCTGATGGGTGTTGGAGCTGAAATAACGCACTCATTGGGTCATAGGTCACTATCTGACCAAAAGAAAACATTTAGGAGAGAGAGACCTAGTCACAAAAGTGAAAAGGTATATAAGGTCTCTTTCAGAAACCTCCTCACTGCAGTTCATTGCCCAGCTAATAGGTCTAGACCAAGAAAATGTGGAAGGATCTTGGGCAACAAGAAGAGAACGTGTCTGAGAAAATACAGGCAATGGGAAGGGAGAATCAATTTCTTGGGTTGGTTGATTGTTTTCAGGCAGAAAAAGGGACACTGGAAGTCTAAAAACAGCACATCAAAGTGGGACTTCAGGAACCAGGGCACGAAGAACAAATATTATTCTTCATTCTGTCCTCTTCGGAGGCTGCATTCTCTCCCTCTCATCATTCTTATTTTACTAGTGTGCTCAGCTGATGCTGATAACTTGGGTTTTAGAACCTGCCTCTTTTGCAGACCATCTCAGCCTCTCCTGAGCAACTGTCCTCCAGATTTCCCTTCCCTTAGCAATGCCCACGAGTGGTTGGATGCTATCAAGATGGGTCGCTACAAGGAGAATTTTGACCAGGCCGGTCTGGCTACATTTGATGTCATATCACGCATGACTCTCGAGTAAGTAACAGAGCAGGGAACAGCAAATACCAGACACTAAGTTTTCCATGCAGAAAGTGAAAGCAGTCTGAGAAATTTGCTATATGGAAAATACATACACATGGAAAAGGAGAGGGAAGCCAAAGCAAAGTAGCTACTGTTGCTTGCATATTACTAGGGTCTCTGGACGGCACCCATGCTGTGATACACTTGTAACCTGTATCTGTGAGTAGCAATTCTGATCCAGTGTGCATCAGAAGATGTATTGTCAGTGTTGCAGAGAGCCTGTTTATATCAGTGTTCATGACAGCTAGCACTGATAATAACAACCACTTTTAAGCAGATGTGTAGAACCAGCCACACCATATACTGTGTTGAAGTGTTATGTAAAAAACAGGATCCAGGAAAACAAACATTCTTGGAATCACATAATGGTTTGAGTTGGAAGGGACTTTTAAAGATCCTCTAGTCCAACACCCCTGCCATAAGCAGGGACACATTTAACTAGATGATGTTACTCACAGCACTGTCAAACCTGACCTTGAATGTTTACAGGGATGAGACATCCACAACTTCTCCTGGCAACCTGTTTCTGTGTCCCACCACCCTTCCTTATTTCCAGTCTAAACCTGCTCTCTTTCAACGGTTTCAAACTTCTGCCCCTTGTCCTGTCACTACAGCACCTAGTAAGAAGTCATTGTCCATCTTTCTTGTAAGACCCCTTTATATATTGATTGAGAAAGTTCTTTCTGGAGCCTTCTCTTCTAACTGAACAACTCCAGCTCTCTTTTTTTCTGTATGAGATCAGCCTTCTGATTCTTTTTTGTGGCCCAGTTTCACTGCTTCCTTTTGTACCTACCAAGTTCTGCCAACACCCCCTCCACCCACACACATTTTTCAAGCAAAAGCAGAAACCTCGTCAGCTGTTTCTCAGACACAGATAGACACACGCACATATCCATCCACATTTATTTGCATCTACAGCAAAATAGACTGAGACTGTTCAGAACAAGCAGTTCATTTTAACAACTTCTGTGTCCTCTGTTCCTTTGCAGAGATATCCAGCGTATTGGAATCACCCTCGTTGGTCACCAGAAGAAGATTCTAAACAGCATCCAGCTCATGCGAGTCCATTTGAATCAACTTGAACCAGTTGAAGTGTGATGTTTACATCATCCTCATTCCACTACTCTCAGACTCTGGAAAGGTCCTGGGGGAATTCAGAGCGATTTTCAATGTAAGGAAAATATGTCAGTATGCTACTTGAAGACTTAATGCACCCAGAGAGTGCACACCACGTGTCCTGTTCCATGAACAAAAACCAAGCCTTGCTGTGATTTGAAAGCAGAACTGAATGACTGGTGACAATTACATGTGGCTGATGTCATACATTGGGAATGGGTTTGGGGAGGGAAGGTTGTAATAACAGAGGGTGGAGATGAAATAATGGCTTGGACAGATCACAAGCACCTATTGCCTATTGTCTGCCAACGAAAGGTATCTGACAACTTTACAAAGTCATCCGCAGGCTTTATTTATGGCTGAGAGCCCAGCAAAGCTGCAAAGACATAATAAAGGCAACAAAAAATTAGCTTTTTTTTTCAGAAGAATGCCATTGTGGTGTGAAAGATTATTCCTCAGATGGAGATGAGCATCAGGCTATCACTTGGTGTGCCAGCTCAGTTCAGAACTGAAGTTCCAGCTAATGCACAGCATGTGGTAAGCAAAAACAGATGTCACCTGGTACTCAGGTTCAGAGTAAAGAATCGAAATTCAATGCTATTTCGTGTGCAGTTCTTGGGTATGCTCCATGATGGGAATTGCTAATCTTTTGTGCTGACGTGAGGAACAGTCCCATCTCTATTTATGGGACTGCAAGAGAATAAACAATGATACCTAGAATCCATCCTGCAAGACCTGCAAGTGAAGGGGGAAACAAACAGGTTCTGGTTCTCACAAGCCCATTCTTGTGAGGAAAGGCATAACCTGTTATATATGGAAATCCTGAGTACCCAGATCTTGGGTTTTGCTTTCTTCTGAACCCCATACAATGAAAAACAGAATGACAAAAATCTGAAACTCTTTGCTGCTGAAAAATACTTCCTCTTTTTCTCACCCTAGCCATTAGGGACAGTTTGATTTCTTTTTTTTTTTCAAGAAAATGCAGACATGCAGTAGTCAACTTCAAAAAGACAGTTGGAATGAGTGAGATGAAACTCTTTCCAAGGTTTTGTCAAGAGTGATCAGGGAATAGTACCAGTTCCATAAGTCATTTCAGTCCTTAAAAAAGGGCTAACAGTGTTCTTGGATTCAACAATGTTGATCCCAAGGCACATGAGAGTGACCAGAATGGCAGAGTTTATGTATCCCTTCAGGTAGACTATTACCTGTTTATGGGAAACTCTGCTTCAAGGAGCAGAGCTTTGGGGTTGTATCTGTCTATCTATCCTTATGAAGTTGAACTTGAGAGGAAAACTACACACTTGTCTACCTCATCAACACATAGGAAGGGAAATGGCCAAGGTAAACAAGACCCCAGTTATGATACCCTCTGTGTGTCTGGAGAGGAAACAACCCCATCTGTTGTGATCTGTGCTCATCTGTGGACTAGACATGAACCTCATGTATTTCTCTAGCTGTCAAGTATATCACAACTTCTTCACATACTACTCCTGTATGGATTTAAAGATTCCCCCAGTCAACCTAACAACTGAAGACCAAGAAGTCATATTTAAGAGTGATTGAAAAGTCCAATAATATGATGGGATGTGCTCCAGAATAGTTGCACTGGAATAGCCAGTGCAGTTTAGACTCTTTGCTGCAGCATTAGAGTAACGTTATTTTAATTTTTTTAGCTGAAGAGAGAGAACGGCAGCGCATTTTCAAGATATAAAAAAGTCAATACAAAAACAATAAAAGGAAACATGAATAAAACATTCATGACAGTACAAAGAGAGTGTGAAGATTAAAAAAAAAAACCCCAAATCACATCCGTCTAGAGTCCAACCCAGAAAATCTCAGTCTGTGCTTTTTAAGGGGTTTCTGGAAACTTGTAATACTCACACATCCAGTCACATGTATGCTGACTGTCAGCTCCACCCACGGCATCTGAGACAGAACAAGTGTTGTCCTCCTCAGAAAGCATATTGAGCACAAGATGTTGAGGGGAATCTGTGGTCTCTAGCACCTTCCATATATATTCACCAGAGGACAACAGTGCATGTATGCATCTTCATATATGAGCATATTCTAGAAGTTTGTGTGCCATTTGGGGAAACTAGGCAGCCTTTCTTTTCCATGCCTTGAGTGGCCAGGATTACTGGAGAGATTAGCAATCTAGATAGAATTCTATGGCCTCTTTTCAGCCTAGTAGAAACTTATACGCAGAAAAACATTTTCTTGCTCTCTTCATGTGATAGGAAATTAAATGGGACCCTTGCCTGAATTCTGTTCAATGAGACTTAGAACTGCACAAGGAGCAGGCTTGGCATCACATTTGAGTGCAAATGGATAACTATTTTCTGTAAGAAGTGTCTCCATTCTCTTTATTCCCAGTGTGTTCCCAGTTTTCAGGCAGTTATTCTCTTACACAGTTTGGGATGCAAAGGTTCTCAAGTTGCAATGCAACTTGTATCATTTGCCATCATGTCACTCTTTAACTGTGCAAACATGGAGGAAGGGCAGTCGGGGCAAAAGCATTAGAAGTACCCTGATCCTACTTTTCTTAATCATCTGAAACCAGAAATTCTATATTCTGTTTCCACAGTCATTTGGGATGTCCTGCAATCCTAACAGGTAGGCATGGAAATGAGGAGGGAAAGCAGTGGGCTCATCTAGGCACCTAATATCTGCCCTTCACCAGAAGAGTGAGAAACAGTGCTGAAAATGTCTCGCAGAGTTTTGCCAAGGAAGCAATGGGAGAAGTTACTGCCCACCTTCACTCCATAAGATTTCTACAACAGGCAGTGTACAAGAATAATGAATAAACTAAATGCATAGGGATCAGTGGACAGACCTTCTTAAGTGTGTTAGGCATTTGTAAGAAAGCTAAGAAGAATCATGCCTATAGCTAGAAAGAATATATTTCAAAGATGAATGTCTTTTGTGCTTGAACAACAACTTTTCACTGTCTGGAAACAGGAAGAAACTTCACCTTAAGGCAAGCTGTTTTGTAATTATTCTTGATGAGGTTCCTTGAACCTGTCTTTTTGGTGTCTGTTGCTGGACAGCCTCCCAGACAGATAATTGGATCTGCACCAGGGCGTCAGTTAGTGTTCTGTGCTGCCAGAGAGCACGTCGGGCAAGCAAGTTCCCACCTATGCTGCTTTGGCAGCCAAGCGAAATTCTCAGCCAGGAGCTACATGCCTGTGCACTCCTGCCTCACTAAGCCATGGCATGTTTCTGCCAGAAGCAGGCCCTGCTCACCAGAGTGTTCAAAGACAAGCACGTAAGCTAAGATTTTTTCTTCCATGCCTGAAATGATTTTAATGAAAGGCTCAATGACGGCATAACTTAACGCAGTGATTTCTGTGCTTTGTGCCCAAGTAGCTTCAATGCATGTGTGGGTGAAATGGCTGAAGTCCCTGGTTTCTTGTTTGCTTGTTTGGTTTTTTTTTTAATTGAAGGGTGTAATCTTAGTCCATGCTTCAACAACACTGTACTAGGGCTAATTAAGAGAGCACAAGTTGCTCCATGGAGAGAAATGCTGAAAGAGTCTGTCTGTTTAGCACAAACATATTCAGCACCTAGGGCTGTGTAGAAAGAGAGAAGCTGCTTAGCTAGTCCCAGACAATTCACATGTTATGAAGCTGAATGAAACCTATGGGTGTGGTGGGAAACAATGAACACCACCAAGGAACTTGGTTTTACTAAACAAACAAGGGTAGAACTGTCCCTGCCACTGGATCTTCCTTGGTCATGATTCCAGCCAACACATCGACCTGAGGGCAATTCCAAGTGAAGGTAACCAGCTTGAATCCATCCTGCTTTTGGCACATTTTCTCATCAGCTGGCTACACGATTCTTCTTCATGAAGAATTCATGTCTTCTATGTGCAGTTCATGCCTTCTACACCTAGAGATGCAGCTAGGCAGGAGATTTAGGTTCAGGACAAAAGTGATAAATTATCTTCCTGAAACCAGGTAATGCTAGAGGGGCAATGCAATCAGCTGATCACATGTGATGTGCACTAGCAACTATTCGGGAGTACCAGGCATCTGGATCAGAGCAGATCACACATATATTCGGATCTTTGGATATCATTAAAAGACAGCATGGAAGAGCAAACCTCATTGCTCTACCTAAAAGCTAGTCTAATCCTTCACTCTTTATATGGAAAAAATGGCACCTCTCTCAGAATTTACATTTTGTTGTGGCATTCAAGGTCATCGTGTTCTTTGTGTAAAGCTGTTCCATTTCAGTGTTGTTGAAAGAGCTGCACTGAGCTGTTGAAAAGCCACTGTGTCTTCCAGATCTTGTGGACCTGTAACTAGGACCTCATCAAAGAGGAATCACTCCCCCTGGTGTGCTTAAATGCAGAGCTTAAGTGTCCCAGTGTGCTGTAGCAAGAACTGCCCTCAAAAAGCCTGGAGCTTAGCCATTTCATTTCCCTTTCTTGAGTGATGAGAAAACTCTCTTCCTGAAATACTCTGAAGTGAAACATGTGGGTTCATGAAAACATTCTGAGATTTCCTTCTGGTTTCTTCCATGACCTCTTTTCCTCAAACAAACAGGGTAACATGGTCTTTTACTCAAGTGCTGCAAGAGCAAGTCACAAGTATGAGTGCAATGGGTTAACATCTGTGCCCCAAATCGTTAATAGTTTGTCCTGTTACTTATGTGTCTTATACAAGACCAAGTGTGCTTAGCTGACAGTGCTAAAGCTGTTTGCTTCTGAAAACTTATTCCTTTAAATTCAGGCCGTGCTAAGTAAGGTTGGATTTTTTCCAGTTTATAGTGACACTAGAAACTACACATGCTGCTGGCTACAACTGGAATTTGAGTTACATCTCATCGCATTTTGGACACTTTTAGCCAAACCTAGTACTGCCTATGCATTTGAACAGCTGGAGGAGATTGATCATTTATAAGCAATTCTGTTGCTGAGATCAGACTCTTATCTTCTTTGAATCCTACTAACTCTTCAATTGAACAGGACATTAAAAATAAAAAATCAGAGTTATTCAGAGAAGTCATCTAGTTGGACAGATATGAATGACAAGGCACTATCTGGAATAAGCTATTTAAAAATAGATCTATTCATGTTGTTCTGTTAGAAGAGACAGTAATTATAATGTGCCTTACTGTCTCTACTATTAAGGTAGAAGAAGGAACATTGATCTTTACCCTTCAGGACAGTACACTTCATCTCTTGACCCCCAGTTGAGTTTAACTTACATTTGACTGAAGAATTTTTGCTAGAAAGGCATCTAATCTTGGTTAATTCAGGAATAATTATTTTAAAAGATACCTTGGACTGTTTTATCCTGTGGCTGTGATAATTTTTAATTGCCATTTCCCTGGCACTTTTTGTTTACTAGCCAATTTGGATAAAGAGCTGTTTGTAATCTGATACTTCTGCCTTTTCCACCCTCCTTGGGTCACATATTCACTTCTTTATATTCTTAAAAAAGGAAATATTTACATGTCTCCTTCCCTGTCACACATCTTTTTTGGTCCTCCCATCCTTGTTATGGTTCTCTTCTTCATCTCATCTTCTGCCTTCCTTTCTAAGAAAAGAATATCAAGAACAGACAGAACCAGTCTCACTAATACTCTCCATGGACAGGAAACCAGCCTCTCACACTGACTGCTCTCTGCTTGTTCACTCACAGATCACAGTAAGCCTTTCACAACTGAGTTCTTTGACTCAATCAGGGCACTCTGATCCTTCTGACGTAAATGTTTTTTTAGGAAACCCATTCTATATAGATAGAAAGTGCACCCTTTTCTCAGCTGTCAAGCGCTACCCTTAGAGGAGAGTTTAAAAAAAATGGATCTTTGTATGGGCATTTTACAATGCTAAGCAGTTTTTAATCAGTATTTCAATCTAACAGACCATAAAATGATCCATAAATCAAGTCTGGACTACCTAAGATCAATTGTATGGGAACTTTGCTATCCAAATCTCAAAGTACGTATTTGTAAGAACTGCCTGAATTAAGGAAAATATATCAGTGTCTGCCACTTCCTCCATAGACTCAGTTTTCTCTTGCTTGTTCAGCACCTCATCAGAAAATCCAGCAACTAGCTGTTCCTGGCTTGTAAGCCCTTCTTAAATACAATAAGGAATGAACCTGTGACTCCAGTTTGGTGAAACTCCAAGGGCAGAGGAGTTACAAATCCCAGGCCATATTGTTACAGCATTTTTTAATTACAACCAGGAATTTACAAACACAAAATGTCTAAAAATGCAAATGATCCAGAACTTTTGAATCCCTAATGGCCCTATCAAAGGTAGACTTTACCACCTCACCTGCTAAATGTTGGTTCATGACTGCTGGTTTGTATCCTGTCATTTTTTTCCATTTCTGCTTTGAGAGAATACCTATCAAATAGGTCCCCTACAACGTACAGCCAGGGCAAAGCTAGATGAGATAATCTCTAAGTAACATATATGTGATCTTATGGGTAAGCATTACAGCAGTATCCTAGGATCTAAAATAACTCAGTCAAGAAATTCCTAAACTACATCCTCTCTGAAACCGAAATAGATTTGCTGGAGCAACTAGTGGATCACAGGCTCAGGCATTCAGGTGTTGAAATCTTTTAGTGGATCTGGATGGCCATGCCGTAAAATTCTCCTGTCATTTGTTATGAAACTGCCTGTGCTGTTGGGTTGCACAGGGCTGTGATGTGTGTGTTTCATGATAGCAACCCGATGGTTGTCCATACATCACTTGGGATCTGTGATGCCATTCACAGAGGAATGGAGCAGGTGAATTACCAAGTCTTTTAAGCTGATGATAGATATAAAAAATAACATGCACCCCTTCCAGTCCTCTCTTCAAATTGATCCATCATAGTCAAGATCCCACAATACTGAACTACTCTTAAGTTCTTAAGCAACTGTATCCATGATGTCCTAGTCATCAATCTCCCCTGCTTTTTCATTTTTTGGCATACCAAGTCAGGTCAAGGATCCATTCCTGGATCTTCTCTGTCTTGTTTAATCATCTGCTTTGATGGTGGCATAGGTAAAAAAGAAGTATAGATTTATGCCTAGTCCATTAATGTAAACTAGAGAACTAATTTCATTTTCTTCAAGTTTGTAGTGTATCAGTGCCTGAGACTGAATATTTTTCACCATGAGGTTGAAAAATACCATTCAAATGATCCAGAGGGAGAGCTCTGTGTCAACAAATGTCTCCATTTACACACCACCACTTCATTTGAAATTCCCTCAAGAACATTCTGGAATTATTTGCTGAAGGCAAAAAGAGTAAAGGAATCTAGAGGGGGTTGGCTGAAAGAGAGAGAAAATTATTTTGACAAGAATTAAGTCATAGCAGAGAGTAAAGACAGAGCAAATGAAAGATTTATGTTCTTTAGAGGAGAAGATGAAGGGAATAAGAACTTACAGACTGAGAAAATATATAAGACACAAACAAGCAAACCCTTGAAGAATTTTAAAGTAAGAAACATCTTTGGGCTTAGAGCCTCAGAATGACTGAAAATGCAGCAAATTTAGATTTTACAACATCTCCAGGCAACCTGCTCCTGTGCTTTATCACCCTCCCAGTAAAATACATTTCCTGATGGAACATGCTGTCCTTCATGCTGATTGCTTTTTTTTTTCTATCACTGGACACCACTGAAAGAGCCTGTCCAGATCTGCCTTTTTCAAACACTCCCTTCAGACTTCTGTACATGTTGGACAGTCCCAGGTCTCCCTGCCTCCCCTCACAGGAAAGAAACTCCACTCCCGAAACTGTCTTAGTGGCCTTTTGTTGGGCTCTGTGTGGCAGCTACGTGTCTCTCTTAACTTGGAAGCCCAGATCTGGATGCAGGACTCCAGGTGGTGCCTCACCAGAGCTGAGCAGAGGGGAATGATCACCTCTCTTGGTCTGGTGGAAGCATTCTGTTTAATGCAGCCCGGGATTATCTTTCTTGGTGTCAAGGATACATTGCTTGGCTCATGTTCAACCTGTGGACAACCAATATCCCCAGACTCACTTCTGCAAAGCCATACAGCCAGAGGCATGATTTATAACAGGGGGGTTTGTTTTCAGCATTTCATTTTAGTGCGGGAATTAAAAGAAAAATATCTCCTTGATTTTGTGGGATGGAGAGAAAGAACTATTCATATAATGAAATACAAGTGGAAGCATAACAAAATAATTATTTACAAACATTAGAAAGGGCAAACAAAAGGGGAAAGGAATTGTTTATATTAATCACAACTCCTGTTTATAATCTCCTGTTAATGGGCTCTTACTCATGGTCTCTATTAGCAGGGCAGTGCAAAACCTGAGTGGATGCTCCTACTTGGCATTCCTCATGCAAGAGAAGTTCATCATGCACAGTGCAAGGCTTACGTCCCACTTCAATCTTATTTTATAGTGTGAGTGGGATGTAAAGGAGTTCATCAGCCTCATAATGGCTCTATTTACACAGAACTTTTTTCCTCATAAAAGTAGTTCACTTGAGATGCCTTTACTTCAATGAAATGTCACTATATTTACAGTGAAGTAATCAAGAGTAAGATTAGACCACCATCTGTAGAAGATTTTATTTGAAAAATGTCTAACTCTCTGAAAAGTTGCTTTTATTAAGTATCTACATGGAGAGATAAGTGACCCTCTTTTGGAACTTTTCATACTTTCTCAATTGGAATTTAGACAATGGACCAGTAACAGTTTTAAAGCAGAATATTGAAAAATCAATGGGATGGAAAGATCTACAATGTTAGTTTCAGTAGGAGAAGATTTTGAAGTTTCCAGGGAAGAAATGGAAGCAAAAATGCAATACACACATAGTACAGTCATGTATAAGAACAAAATACACATATTTCTGTACACACCACAGGTATGTATATGTATACACCACACAGATGTTTGGCTTAAAAATTAATTGAATTGTCAGTATAAAAGTAATGGCAAATTTCTTCTCTTATTTCCTTACACTCACAGTTGGTGGCATTGACAGTTACTAAATACAGTGGCCAGCTGGTTGACTATCATAAATAAAATACTGGCATTTATTGCATTATTCCAGTTTGTATCAAATGACAATTCAGCCCAGTAGTAGCTTAAGGGGAAAACCCAGCATTCTAGGAAGGGACCATACAACAAGCAAGCTACAGAATTTGTAAAAATTAAAACAAAAATGAAATATAGAAATACAAAAAATTGGTTTGGCTTTGCATTCTTTTCCACCTGTCCTGCAGAGATTTTCTGCTCTTCAGGTGTGATTCAGATTAACAGTATAATGAAAAGATTGTTCTCTCCTGCAACAAGGCACTATGCTGATCTTCCATCTCTGCCTTGCCAAATCCTGGCAGCACAGGTGTTCCAGCATTTCAAAGAGAGTTTTTTTTATCATAGACAGATGTTTTGTGTCAAGAGAGAGACTTACTGAGTGTTAGCATATTAATAATAATTCTTTATCTACTCTAATTTAAACTGAGCAGGAATTTGTCTGCTAAGTGCCTAATGCTTAATATCCCCATTTCCATACTATCACAAATATTTCCTGATACTCAGCACACACTTTTGCTTATCAAATTTCAACCCCTTTTTTTGTGGTATTTTTGAGGCCTTTTTGAATATCTGCTGTCTGTGACTGTTGCATGCTTTTTTGAAGCATATGATTAGGTGAGAAGAGATGATGTGGCGTGCTGTGATGACACCAAGACTGTAGGAGACAATGGAAGAAGGAAATGCATCCACATGAGGAACAAATTGGAAAGACAGCTTTGGAAAGAAAATCACAAGTCTGTGCACTCTGAAGCAATGCTTTTCAATTTCAGAAGGGTAGATAAGAGATTATATGAATATTTAATATATACATATGTTCAGACATCTAAATTTTAAATTAACAATATCACTTTCTCAAAGCCATCTGTATTAATTGAAGGGGCAAACCATGAAGCCATGTCTGATGTCAAATGTTACCTTACAATACATCTGGACCCCCAGAAAAACAGTTCCATTTGAATACATTATTAACAATGAGAATGCATTTGCACAATCTGCCCTTTTGGGTTCCTTAGATATTTTTTTTATGATGACTTTGGTTTAGAATCACTTTCCACAGACATCAGAACTTCATATTGCATATTTCTATTCACAGTTGAGGTTGCAGAATATTTTCATAGTTGCATATGAAGAGCTGATGGTTTTGGGCACGGTATGAGAGAGGAAGCATGGTATGAAGATTCATATTAGTTGTATTAGTCTTGTAATGGGTGACAGCGAAGTCATTGCCAGCTCTTGTCAGTACCATTATCTTACAGGATTAAAGTTTGCTGCTTCTTTTCACTGTATCAGGCTGCCTGCAGGCTCAGACAGGCATTTCTCCACAAGATATAGTTCCATTAGGGTACAGGGACAAAAAAGTACTTCCTTTTATAAGACCAAACTTCTGCAGAAAAGTTCACTCATAAGATTTGTCTTTCTTGGCAATTCTGAAGTTACGATTTGTGGAAGAGACACAGACATGCTACTGATTCAACAGGTTGACAGAGGAAGAAAAGTTGGACAGTTGCAGAGACACCCATGTCAGAAATAAAGAAAACACAGTTTAAAAGTAGTTTAACCCACAGGTGAATACTAAAGTAGGTGAGATTGTAATAGTTGTGGCTGAAAATTTATTTAGTGGCCTGAGGATTCTTGACATCATCTCCCTTTTCCATCATCACTTTCACCAAACTGATGGTTTCTTTCACCACAGCACTGTGAAGAGCAATCTCTCCTGCAGCACACGATTTCCTTATTGTCTCTCACACCATATCAAATGTGCCAGAAACGCTTCAACAACTAGAAATCCACAGCACAGCCACAGGTATTTTAATAGTGGAAAACTGAGAGATAATAGGAAACTACAGGATTTTCAAAGATTTCCATGGCAATGAGTGATGAATATCCATGGAGCTAGGGAGATGAAGCATAAGATTTCCTTCAAGTCTCAGGAAATTATCAGTTCAAGGCTCATCTCATTTTCATATTAGGAGTGACTTCTAGAAGACAGTCTAGGTTTTGTCCTGTGGGAAAGACCTGAGATCTAATCTAGTTTCTCATCTGTGCAGGATTCAATTTGTTTGGACCCAAAGGCAGATATTAGATCTGTGAAATGAATTGCCACTCAGAGTGAACAAATTCACTGTCAGCATTTCTCATTTAAGTGTTTTAGCACTTTGTTTACTCCAGTTCTCTTCCCAGCCATAAGTTTATACTCTCTAAACACTTAAGTGTGAATATCTCAAGCACTTGGAAATGCTGCTTCACCAGATTTCAGTGAAGTAGCTTTTGTTTATGGTTCTGAAATAATTAATTATCTCTTAGAGATGGAGAAGCTGTGGCACAGAGAAATGAAGATCTTTGTTCATAGATAGGAAATTGACCATAACTAGCTTTCACACACGAATTCCCTACCTTTTTTTAGACTTTTTCTGAAATAGGTGGGTGCAATTCTCACACAATGCAGAGTTGCAATGAAAGCATTTTAAAAAGCGACATACCCCTCCAAAAATTCACAAGATGAATGTAGTGTTCACCCTGAAATTTAGGCAAAACCACAAATAAATACTACTGCTCCTGAGGGCTACATGATCTTATAAGAACTTCAGATGCCTTCTCCTCTCATGAATAGTGTTTGTTCAGGGAGGAGGCTCCTCCCCACGACTGTTTCCATTGCTTTCTCTGGAAGGTCCGTGTAGCAACGTCTGTGAGAATGAGCTTCAGATAGGAGAAGCATCATCTGGATCCACACTGCTTCTCTCAGCGCTGAAATATGTCCACAGAGGTGATCACAATGTGATCTTTCTCAATTATCAATCCAGACAAATCAAATAGGAAAAAGAAATGGAGAAACAAAAAGCTGATGATGGGATACATTCCAAGGACAAAATTGATTTACAGGCTTTTTAGGTCATCCTAAATACACAGTTTAGGGACATGAGTGTTTTGGACTGTGTAGGTACACAGTTCACCTCTTGGAATGAAAGCAAAGTATTCAGAGGTATCATAAAACTGAGTCATGGGTAAGTAGAATAAAACATCCTTGAGCAAGTAATTTTCACTAGTTCTTTTGGATCCTGAGTGAATCTCTTACATGGCTCTGGACAATTACTGGACCACGTTTGATCATTTGGATGTCCTGATACTGTCCTTTCATATATTTATACCTGCTTACAGCTCAGATGTCATTGTTTCATTGACGGGTTCTGGGGCTGTGTCTGTCACAGCTGAGCAGCGCCCACACTGTCCTACAAGGCAGTCACATGAAGGGCTGCCTCTGGTTGTGTATTTCCATCTGTCAGAAAGAAAGAATTTGGTTACTGGATTTTGTACTGTGGCAAGAATCAATGATCCAGTCTACTTGAAACTGGATGATGAGCTTGAAATGGGAACAGAAATCTAGAAATAATGCCAAGAATACGTGCAGGGACATTTTAACAAATTAACCGTCCTAGTGCTGAGTCCCCACCCTTCAGGCATTTCCCCTCCAAGCTGGCAAGTTTATTTTCTGCTACAGCTACAGTCTGGGACCCATTGCCCAAACATGCAGGCCCCAGTGGTTTTCTTCTAAAAAAGTATTGCAGCCTAGACTAGCACAAGAAGGGGCGTCACCCATCTCACCAGTATGACAGATTTTACAAGCGAGAAGTTTCTGAATAGCTCGTTATCCTCCAAGGCCTGGAGCATGGGAGATTCTCAAAGCCTGGAACAATAAAAATTGCCCATTCATAGTCTTAAAATAAATACATTGGTTACAGGAAATGAGTTTTGTTGCATCAGCAAACTTGGTTAGAGGTTTTTGTTCTCAAGGTAGTGAACATGTTGAGAACTCTCAAGACACACATATAAATGATCCACCTTTTATAGATCAGATATTTTGCATAACCAGAAGATCTATAATTCAACTTTTACATGACTAGGGAGCTGATGAAGATGTCACAAAGGAAACATAATTCTGACACAGGTGGTAATTCAGCATTCCAGGGTTATTGTACATTTATTGTACTTGACTAGACTTTGTTCAAGGTGTCAAATTACCTTCCAATCTTACACAGCCGGGCCTCAGCATTTCCCAGCACATGACATCTGAGATCCATGCAGATATTGCACATATTCCTGGCATTATTTCTGGATTTCTGTTCCCATTTCAAGTTCATCAACCAGTTTCAAGTAGACTGGATCATTGATTCTTGCCATAGTACAAAATTCAGTAACCAAATCCTTTCTTTCTGACAGATGGAAATACACAGCCAGACCACAAAGCTGTCTCTTTGATTCTCATCCTTCTGCTCTAACCAGGAAATTCAGATAAAAAAGAATCCTAATTAAAGATTTAAACCTTTCATCTTGCTCCATCCCAGCATGGGAGCTTCAGCTCAATATAATACATAATGACCCCTCTGGAAAGTTTGAAAATAAAGATGTCATTGTAAAGAGAAGTAAATAATTTTTAAGTAACATAAAGGTTGGCTGCATGCCCATTGTAATTATCTCTGATACTGAGAGCCACAGGGGTTCAGCCTGTAAAGTCCCAGCCAGCTTAATCTGCCAAATTAAAAAAAAAAAAATCAAAATAAAAAAAGAAACTTCTTCATCTCTCTATTAACTTAAATAAAATAAGGAGATACGCTAAGAAAATGCACTAACAACATGCAGCATCATGCTTTTCATATGGAGGGAATGAAAACCCTTCTGTCTGCTTTTAATGAGGTGGGCTGTGCTTAAGAAATTGAGAAGTCAAGCCTGCAGTTACTGACAAACATGCTGAAAGGGCAAGACTGGGGTAACAGCAGATCTTGCCAACAAGGTGTCACACCACAGATATACAAGGCTGGAGAGTAAAATTAGGAAAAGAGCTGTGTCTCTCTGACCTGCGTCTCCAAAATGGGATACAGAAATCAAAGAAGAAAGGGCTGAAAAGGATGAAGAGACAGGAGTATACTTGAATATGGAGTCAGCACTTGTTCAGCATTCACTGGCTCTGCGTAGCACTAGGTTAGTGCTGTCAACTACTCATCTTTACCAGAACTGCAATTCCTGATTCATTAAAAAGATAGATAAGGTAAATGGTTTTCATAGTTCCTCATGGTTCAGTGGGTAATATAAACATCTGCAATCACAGCCCAGGACCTCTGTTTTGCTGCCTTTCTGCTCAAGGTAACAGAGGTATCGTGCACATGCATTTGGATGTTAGTCCCAGAGAAACATTGAAAGAGGATATAGGGCTCATCATTTACCCTAAATCCATTGTGGAAAGTAGGTCCTGATCCTCCATTAGTTTCCTACAAGAAGATGAGAGAAACCCTTCTGCCAAGTCTTTTGAGCTCCCTTCTGGTATTTCTGCATGGTTTCTGAGCACTTCATAGAAAAGGGGGCTGTTCTGGAGTTTTTACAGCTTCTCTCTATCCATGCAGACTGTGATGTCCTCAGTGTTAGGAATGGGCCAAAATGTAGATGGCAGCAATGTCCCTCAGTTTAGCAGGTTCCTCAGGAAAATTGATCAGGTGTTCCTGTCACTTGTTACTCCTAGAGAGAGTCAAGAATTAAATCAGATTAAGTCTGAATTATTTATAAGGTTAGTTAAAAAAACACCCTGGAAGCTGATTACAGAATATTTAAGATTTTAAACATGAAGTTACTGGAAATTAAAAATATGGACAAAAGTCAAGCTTATTTTTTCTCAGAAGAAAATATATGTGAAAGTCTCAAATGTCGTTTCATTGTAATCTACCCTGGGTAGTCAAAAAATCACATTTTTTGCCACGGCTGAAGTCTAAATCTTTTAGATTACAAGCGTTTGGTCTTCTGTGCTTGAGGGGAATGTTTTACAGGTTTACAGAACTGCATTTGTGCTGAAGGATCTCTTATAATTCTACCTGAATCTTCTGGGTTTGCCTAATTATTTTCTTAAGTTCCCTGTGTTTTCTTTGAGCCACTCTAACCAATTCTATTGCTTTATCTTTAAGGATAAGATCAGTCACTGTATAATTGTACCTTTGCCTTAAAATTGTTTGCATCTGTGCCTAACACATTCTCTGTCTTTATTCTCAGCAGGATGT